>NC_056733.1:801438093-801655593 GCF_019279795.1 Protopterus annectens | reverse complement strand
GGTACTAAACAAATTTAATGCTAGATCCCTAGATCTAAACTGACTCAATCATTCAAATGAGTTTACCTGCCTACATACAACTATCTATTATGTTTATTGATATATACAAAGTTGTGTAGCATGCTTATTCCACATTCATGAGGGTAGACATCCTCCATCTGAACAGAAAAATTGGGATCTCCACACTCACAAAGGCCAGGAAGCTGAAAGTGAATGTCAGTACATTCTTCACTTGGGAAAAACAAAATATATGTTCCACAATTGTTGCCTAGGGACCCTTGCTATCACTCTTGAGAGATTCATATTTCCCACTGCTACCTTCTAAACAAATGTATTTGAGCATTCCGTTGTGTTAGCTAAATGTGGTAATTAAATTAGTTACTTATATGAAAAAGTAAAAATTCTCTAGTTACTCAGTTGGGCAAACAGCTTGTCATATGAGCTATTCACTCTAACTTGTCTGCACAATAAGCCTACAACCTAATAGTAGATTAGGAAAACATGTGAAAGAAATGAGATATGGCTGTAAACACCTTGGAAAACAAGCTTCATCCTGGGCCAAAGTGGAATGGGTGAAGAAACTAATAATTAGGGAAACAAATTCCTAAATAAAGTATTATGAGACTTCCTGCAAATTGGACAGAGTATGAACCAAATGAAGTAGGAAAAAATAGCGATGTCTCGCACACACACACTCACAAACACACACACACACACACACACACACACACACACACACACACACACACACACACACACACACAACACTTGATTAAAATGTTTATTTTACTTGCATGTGGCTATGTATAATCCAGAGGACATAGCCAATGTACTAGCAGATAAGTTTCACCCCCAACTACATTCCCAGATCACATATCTGCATCTTCTCTGTCTCCCAAACCTCCAAAGAACAAGTCTTCAAGCACTATCCAAGGCCAAGAATATTACTTCTATGGGGCTAGATAACATAATAGGTTACTTACTAGCTAGCTTGAAATAGGACCTGTCAAATCCCCTACTGATATAATTTAATATCAGCTTCCAAACATGTAATGTGCCAGATGAATCTTGGACAGCAACAGTCATCCCCCTGCACATAGGTAGAGTGTCAACTGACCCAGTTAATTATTGATCCGTAAGTTTGTTGATCTTCATCTATATAGCTATGAAAAGGATGAATATAGAATTAATAAGTAAGGACATAGCCAGCCTACAAACACTTAACCCTAACCAGCTTGATTTTGTCAAGGGCAAATCCTGCCTACATGGCCAAGTTGACTTGAAGAATGTTACTGAAGCAACTAATGAAAGAAAATCAATATACAGCTCACATCTAGATCTCATAAGGCATTCAACACCATTCCACACTCAAGTATTGCTAATAAACTCTCCCAGCTATATGAAAATCCATGTGAAACTCAGTGAATACTAAATTGGCTCACAAAGAGAACCCAGGAAATTAGGGTCGGTGGCGCCATCTCCTCCAAAGTACCTGTCACCAGTAGTGGACCGCTCTTCTTTGTCATTTACTTAGTGGAGGCCAAAGCCAATGTTAAGAGCTTATGGCTCACCACATTTGCTGATGATTGTAAATTAGGTACAATTATTAACTCTCCAGATGACACACGATCCTCCAAAAGGGCATTTCCCATGCAAATAGCTGGTGTCAAAACCATGGAATAAACGGTAATGTCAAAAAATGTATAGCAGTATTCTTTTACAAGCATGATATCCTCTGCAACTATCACATTGTCAACATATTCCTGAAAATTGATCCAGTAGTGAGGATCTTGGGAACAGGTCTATATTATATATTCGAAGCTTCAAAATTTTGAACCTCATATGTTCAACAACTTATGAGCGAAACTTGAAACCTTGAATATATAATAAATAGTAAAAAAAAGATCTTACTGTAATGCTCTGGGCAGGGGGGATAGCCCTCCTGCACCCCCAACCCCCTACTTAAATATACTAACTCAGAGACTGCACTTGAGTTCAGAAAAGTGAAATTTCTCCATTCTGTGCATACAGAGCCATTGCCTTTCCCCTCGAACTTTTCAAAGTTTGATCATATGGTGTCGACCATATGACATTCGAACTTTGAAATATTCTTTAATTTAATAGGGACCCCTTGGGAACAAATGTCCACAGTGAATTGTCTGTCAGTCACCTTGTATCTAATATTGTACAAAAGTCCTTTTTCATTGCATAGCTTATTAGCAAGGGTATGACATCCAGGTCCAAAGGTGCAATCATTCTACTGTATTCGGCACTTACTAGACCAGTCATTGAGTATAATGCCCTTTTAGTATATACTTGTGCAAACATTTGACACAGCTTGAATGCCCACAGAGATTTCTCACCAAGAAAATCAAGGTTCTAAATCATAAGAACTACACTGATTATTCTGAAGCCGTGTCCTAATGCTTGGGGTCATACAGGTTGCTGAGGGGTGACCACTGTCCTGCAAATAAAGCCTCAACAGATCCTATTCTCTCAGAAGTACTGCACGTCTACAAGTCCAGCAGTGGCATAAACACTTGCTCAAGAGATCTTAATCTCTTCTACAACATGTCTAGAACATGCTGGAGGGATAAAAATGTATCCCAGAGAATTCCACTTCTTTGATTTCATCTTCTCCACATAAAGTAAAGTACTTCTCTTACTGTATTAAAATGTAGTACCGATGAATGGATGGGAAACCACACATTCATCAGTGGAGTAGTTTCCTTGTCCCTTAAGGAAAGGGGTAACATGTAAATTTCCTGCCTGCTTTGTCTTATTTATATTTAAATTATAAGTGCTAAAGAAACATCATGGGAATGCATGAATAGGCATCCAAAGACCCTTCAGGGTTGATAGCCAAGTAAGAAACCAGGCAGCTATGTAGGGATCATCATTTTACACTATAAGATGAGAAAGTTGTTTAGAGCACAGTTACCCTGGATGAAACACATGTGATGTGCCTAAGACAAGGAGAAAATTACTAGAAGGCACAGTAAATGATCACAAGGCTGCTAAAAGACCTGCCATCAGCAGAGATCCTTTTAGATTTAAAACTGAAAAATGCTTTTTCCCACTACATAGTGGACATACTGAGTCAGACTATTCTGAGTGCGTATATATTTGTTTTTTTTTTTTATTTTAATGTTTTGACTCTTGCTCTACTAGTCTTGTTACAGGGTTGGTGTTGGTATAATGGTTAGGGTATTTGCTTCATAAGTACAAGGTACAGGGTTTGAGTCTCACCTTTTGAAGGGAAATTAACTAGGTTCAAATTGTCAAAAAGGGCAGCTGGCCTAGTACTTACATCTGAACCAATGAATCTATGAAATCTAGAGGCTCTATACCAGAAGAATGCAAAATTACTGTAATTACGGCTGTACAGGTAAAAAACACACTCTCCAAAGCCAAGAACACAGCATCCATGGGACCTGACAACATCCCAGGCTGTGTTCTACATGAACTACAGAAGTACCATGTTCAATCATAGCCTCACCTCAGGCTATGTGCCCACTGAATGGCGCACAGCAATGGTTATCCCACTCCACAAAGGGGGAGCCACCACAGACCTTGGAAACTACTGCCCCATTAGCCTAATGAGCCTGGTCTGCAAGGCTATGGAACATATCATCATGGAACTTATAAACAATGACATTGGTAATCTCCAAACTGAGGACCCCACCCAGTTCGGGTTTGTAAAAGGCAGATCATGTCTCCTAAACCTGATAGACTTCTTTGAAGCAGTCCCCAAAGCCGTAGATGAGAGTAAGATGGTTCACACAGCCTATCTAGATCTTGCCAAGGCTTTCGACACCATCCCCCACTGTGGAATTATAGATAAACTCACTAAACTAGGTATAAATCCCTATGTCACAAGATGGGTTGCCATCTGGCTCACTGACAGAACCCACACTGTGAAAGTAGCAGACTCCAAATCCAACATCAGACCAGTGACAAGTGAAGTGCCATAGGGTTCAGTCCTGGGTCCTCTCCTGTTTGGTATCAACTTCTCTGAAGTACAGGCTAACACAGAAGGTCTTTGGCTAACGATGTTCGTAAATGACAGCAAACGAGGAGCCATAATCAAAACTCCAAAAGATGTGGACATCCTACAAAAGGGCCTCACTGAGACAGATGCCTGGTGTCAAAGCCATGGCCTCAAGCTCAATGCCAAAAAGTGCAATGTCATCTCTTTTGGTAAAAACTCTGTACCCATAAACTACCACATAGGCAGTAGTCTACTTAACACCGAAAGTGTGATAAGAGACCTTGGTACACAGGTGGACAGTAGTCTCTCCTTTGATAATCACATCACCACAGTTGTCAGGAAATCCTTCTACGTGGCACACCTCATCACAAAAGGTTTCTCATCCAGGAAAAAAGAGGTCATTGTTCCCCTCTACTCATCACTCATTAGACCCAATATAGAGTACAATGCCCCTTTTGGTATGTACCTCACAAGACATCTACAACAACTGGAAAGGCCTCAGAAATACCTCACAAAGAGGATTACCAGCCTCAAACAGATGCCCGATGCAGGCCGTCTCAAAAAACTGCACCTTTACTCCGTCGCATATTGCCTACTCAGAGGCGATCTCTGCCTAACACACAAAGCTATGTCAAACCCAGAGCTTTTAGAAATGCTCCACTTAAAGAAATCGCAATCCCTATGAGCTGCATGCTCTAGGAACCTAAACCTTGTCACCACAATAAACGGAACATGCTGGAGGGATAGATTCCTGTCCCAGAGACGTCCCATACTCTGGAACAAACTACCTATCTATATCAAACAAAGCTCATTAGCACTCTTCAAGAAAATTCTTGATGATTGGATGGGAGATAGGAAATTCACCCAGAGGATCACTTCTGTGACTCTGCTCAACAGTGGCACAGGAAAATAATTTTCTTGGTTGGCAAAAGCCAGGGTACCCTTTGGCTAGGCTTATATAGGCCCTAGGGCCAATAGCCTAGTACCTACCTATGAACCTATGAATCTATTAGGTTCTGTTGTCTGACAGTTAGTAATTTCCTAACTAACTTCAGGAATTTTCCCTTCATCTGTGAAAGAAGGCTTTATGGGTGCGGGTTTTAATACAGTACAAACAGATCATGAAGATCTCAATAACTACTGCACAACATGTTGTATGTAAGGTTATCAAGAAAGTTTGCAATTTTTAAAGGAATATCCATCTCAGTCTAAATGTTTGGCATGGTGCAACACTGAGACTGCTTGTACTAGGGATGTGAATGATTTCCAAATAGACATAGATTATTAGCATTGTTCAGAACCACTCCTTCTTGATCTTTTGGTGGATTCAGGCAGAGAAAATCAAAGCATCTTTTTATTGTATCTTTTTATGGTATCTTTAGATATATTTTGAAGTTTTGGCAACTGCCCTTGATTGGTTCCTATCTTGCCTTTCAGGATGTTCTCAGCAGATAGTTTCTGGGTTTGATGTCCTCTTCTTCCAATGAATTGGACTGTAGTGTTCTACAAGGTTTGAAGGTCGACACCACTGATACCCACTACACACCAATTATTAAAAGAAGGAGCTAGGAATATCTCTGGTATGTTGAGAAATTTTTGTACTTCCATTGCAAAGAGTGTATGACCATCTCTGATTCCTTTACAAACTATATGAATCACATCTAGCAGTGGATGAATATTAACTTTTACAAGGTGTGTATAACCATCTCTGATTCCTTTACAAACCATATGAAAAACACCTAGTACTGGATGCATATTAACTTCTACAAGGAATGTCTGACTATCGCCATTTCCTTTACAAACTGTATGAATCACACCTATCACTGCATGTATATTAACATCTATGAGGAGTGCATGACTGTCTCCGAATCCTTTGCAACTGTATGAATCACACCAGGTACTGTATGCATATTAAACAGATTATACTCAAGATAACTAAAGAAAGGATCATGGTATTTCATGATATTCTCAGAACTCTAATGCTTCTTTCCTGAACCCCTGTATTATTTATGGCAATGACAGGCTAGTGTTTGTTGCTGAGATAAAAGTAGAGTAAGGCAAAGGGGGCAACACCCTCCTGGGTATACCGTGTTATCGGGCAAGATTGGGAAATGCCAATCAATTGTTAGTATAATCCCAGCATTCATTTATGTACTGGTATTTCCGAATGCTGGTACAGTAATGAGTTTTGACCCTGTTCTTCTGCAGTATTGAAGAATAAAAAAACAGAACAAAAACTCTGCAATTCCTTCCCACACTACTCCCTTCACCAACAACCCATCCCCATCCAGAAAACCATGCCCCCTGCCCCCCCCCCTTTACCATTAATCCCATCTCGACATCCACCATAAAGAAACTCTTACTAAAACTAAAACCTGGCTCCAATGCCCCTGATGAAATCCCCTCCTACTTCTTAAAACTTGCTGCTGATGTCATTGCCCTGCCTATCACCATACTAATAAATCGATCTATCCTAGAAAGCTATGTCCCCCAACTTTGGAAGAAAGCCTTTATCATCACTCTCCATAAAGGTGGCAAGAACAATGACATCCCAAATTTTCACCCTATTGCCATTCTGTCCCCTATCTCCAAACTACTTGAAAAGTGTGCCCACCAATAACTCTTACCCTACCTGATCAACAACAAGCTTCTTACCCCCCACACAACATGGCTTTAGACCGGGCCATAGTACCTCCACAGCCCTACTCTCCTTCCTCGAAATAATCAACAAAGCCCATGACTCTGGTCACATTGTATTCACTCTTTACCTTGACCTCTCTAAGGCATTCAACACCATTTCCCACAACCTGCTTCTAACTAATCTCTCTAAACTTAACTTAAGCCCTACCTCTACCCAGTGGTTCTCAAGTTACCTCACTAACAGGCAACAAGCAGTTAAATGGAAAAAAGCTATATCACCCTTCCTTAATACATCCACAGGCATCCCCCAGGGATCAATTCTAGACCCCTTACTATTTAATATATTCATAAATGATTTCTATCATGCCATCCCTCACTCCAGCCTTGTACAATATGCCGACAACTCTACAATAATCTGCCTCTCCCCTTCCCTTACAACTCTTAATATATTAACTCAAGCTGCTTTCCTCTGCCACTGAACAGGGGATGCTCGATAATCATCTAGCCTTCAATGCTACCAAAACAAAACTCATGTTATTCCACACCTCCAAAACCTCTCCCTTAAACACACAACCCTTCATAATAACTAGCAACAATAATACTATCCTAGAACTTGTCCCAGAAACCAAACTTCTTGGTGTTATTATTGATAATCAGCTAAAATTCGACAAACATCTGCAATCAAATATCAAAAAGACCCACCAAAAACTAGGTATGATTTACCGCAACAAACGCTTTCTCTCACCCACCACCATGGTAACATTAGCCAACACATACCTTATCCCATCCCTCTTATATGGCTCATCCCTACCAACCTACAAGCTTCCCTCAAATCAAACCTCTCATCCTGTTACAATAAGATATCCAAATTTGCTGCAGGACATAGAGCCTCTACACATCACTGCAATTCCCTTCACCAACTTAATTGGCTAGAACTACCAAACCGCCTCACATATACGCAACTCATTCAAGCACATGAGCTCATACAAAACCCATCCCTTTGTCCCTCCCTTGCAAATACCTTTGTAATGTACAAACCAGGAAGACTCTTAAGATTCAGCTCCCAAAACCTAATTAAAATACACAAACCAGCACGTCCAGCAGGGAATCAGCTAATGTCCTTCTCTCTTGCTCGCCTCTGGAACTCTCTCCCTCCCTGCATTCGCACAACCAATAGTCTCCCCCTGTTCAAAACTTCACTGCACTCCCACCTTGCTTCAAGATGGATATGCTCTTGCTCCCATCCCACCTAACACTGACTGTACACACTTCCTAATGTGTTCATATTCATTCACCACCTGTTTACTACCTACTACACTCACTATGCTAAATATCTCAATTAATCCATCAACTACTACAAACCTATCCCAATTGTAAATACTGTTCTGTAAATATATATATATATATATATATATATATATATATATATATATATATATATATATATATATATATATATATATGTAAAAAATATATTTTAAACATGTATGTTTATATTCCCTTTGTCCTATGAGACACACATGCTACTATACTTCTACCATTGAACATAAACACATGTAAATAAACAACGTGACTTATATCATGGAACAAAAGCAACTGACCAATTATTATGTACATCTGTCTTATATGATATGTCTTATCTGAAATGTACTATGCATAACTATGTATATATATATATATATATATATATATATATATATATATATATATGTATGTATATAACTATGTATAACTGTCTTATCTGAAATTTATTTCATGTATTTGGCTTCCTTTCATTGCATTTGTAATTGTACTTCCTCTCATTATCTATTTGCATTTTTTTCTGGAGCTTTTCTCCACAGGACTCCATTGAAAATGGGTCCCAGTGGCCCAATGGACTATCTTGGCAAACAAACTACAAATAAATAAATAAATAAATACATAAATGTTGGCACTTTGTGCATGGTACCAGGTCGTACAAGTTGTAGAAAGCCTTTTGGTTTTGCTCCTCAGCAAAATAACAAGGGGACAAGGACATGGCTCCTAAGGATTGCCAGCTAGATCAGAAACCTTTTTTTCCCCTGACTCCTCAACTTATAACTGTGGGGCACCAGCTTGAGAAACAGCATCAAGTGCTAGAATGATCTTTGATGGCAAGATGGCAGCTGGCATGTATGAGACTGTCAGTTCCTTCTATTACCATCTATGGAATGTCACCAGGAACAATCACCTGTTTCTTCATGAAATCCTTGTGACAGTTCTTCATGTTTAGGTCTCTTTATGATGCAACTTCTGCAATGCCCTATCTTTGGAAATAGCTGACACACTAAACTCAGCCATACATGGCTAGTGGAAAATTCAGCTATGTGCCAGCTTTCTGGTGTTTATTCTACCCATAACTTCATGCTAGCTCTATCGAATCTGCACTAACTGCTTCTACAGTGTATTATAGCTGAAAATTTCTATTAGATAACCTTTCATAGCATGTCTCATATGTATGTCTTACAGAATGGCATATTCCATACTGTTCAATATAGGCCCTCTGCTTCACTATACTATGGCTGCTAGTCATTAAATGGTGTGACAGGAGACATTCAGTGGTCATTACTTCTCATATGGGGTGCCATACTCATGGCACCTATACCACCGAGTTCAGGTGACATCTACTCTTGGTGGCTTCAAGTCTCTAAACTTATAATTTTTCAAATATTTTTGGATGGTAGTGATAACCTTTATTAATGTATTAATTATTTATCTGATACCAGCTGTATCCAGTTCAGGGTCACAGACAGATGGACAGCGTATCCTAGAATGTAATAAGTATAACACAAAGGCTATTCCTGGATAGGACAAGGAGCCTATTAGCTGCAGGATACATGGGCAGTATAAGGTTGACTGTTTGGCAGTCAGCATGTTTTGAATGTGGGAGGACACCAAAATCAAAGTGAAATGTTAAACAGACATAGGATGGCCATGGAGACCATACATGGAAGTGTACTACCAGAGAGCTGAGTGCTATAAGGCACTGATCTTAGCACAGCACATTGTTTTAAATTAGATACTTATTTCATTATTATTTTAATATTTATTTCCCTAATTGTTGCTTTGCATCATTACAAGTTTAGGTTTTCCCACACAGAGCTAAGGCTGAAGTACCTCATCTGGACCTGCTAACTTAAAATTTAGTTGACTGACTTTGGTTACAGTGTATTAGTAGCTCTTTATTTAGCAACATAAAAGTGATAAAGTTGCAGTGTTTTAGAATTTCATAAAGTTAACAAGTTATGCATACATATAACATAGAAATTAATCAATATATAGTCTGAAGGATATTAAAGGCTGTTTCCACTGAAAGCAAGACAGTTAATGGATCATTAGCATGATGCTGAGAAAATCAGTTTTTTCATTATTATCATTTAATTAGTAAAAAAAAGGGGAAATTACTGTTTAAGAAATCTAATTATCAGAGTCATGCATTTTGAATGTAATGAATCTGATATTACAGAACACCCATAAATCAACAATGCAAATCAATTCAGAAGTAATAATTCCTGAGTAAATTATTTTCTCCAGAGTTTTCTGAAATGTTTTCAGCGCCACATTGTGAATGCAAAAAATACCCATGTGATGCTATATTCTGTGGGTCCTTATTTTGTTAAATAATCCAAAAACAGACATAGTTTTGGGCAGACGTCACTACATCACTTATTTTGTTAAAGTTCATAGTTGTAGATTTTAGGACTATCACATGTGCAAAAAATACATACATAAAGAAATAGTTTGCAGATACTTTTCATATTGTGAGCATAATCAGTAAAATAGGAAAGTCAGTTTGAACACTATAGACTGTACCCGTTTCATTTTTCAGAGTTTTGCTTCCATAATGTCTAAGTAACATTTTTCTTTATCAATATAGAAAATGGAAAGTAGCATAATTTCCAAGATACATTATAAAGAGGATGCAAGCAGATGCTTTTCTGTAAGTATTTAGAAATGGGAAACCTGTGTAATTCTCAGGATATCTTCTTACAATTAATAAAAGAAGCATTTCTATTTTTAAAATCATTGGTTATGATTTTTCTGGTCCCCAAATATACTCATATTAAACATATTTCCCTACTGTATGTGAAATGGGTGATATAGGGAATGAGCCAGTACATCAGTCAGGCAGACCAAACACAACCAGTCTGCTATGGTGGCACTGCAAGCTTTGTAGTCACTACCTTACAGAGCATGCATGGACATTTCTGCACAGCTGTCCTGGGAAATCAAGGTAATACTTGCAGTGCAGGTGTTGCTAGACCCATCACTGCTAGCAATACATTTGCTCTCCAGTATGCATCCCCAATCCAGTTGGTTAATACCACCTCCCTGTCCCCTTAATGGATGAGCTAGCCTTGGCCTCTCCCTCTATCTCAAACTCTCAATTTATGTGCATTAATCAAAAAAGGGACCACTGGGTCATAGTCAGGGCTTTATCCCAAGTCCGGCTTTTATACCTCTACACCACAAGGTCTGATAGATTGATAGCTCCTATTGAGGTGTTCAGTCTCATGTCTGTAAGTAGTATCTCTACACTGACATCCATGTGTGGACCAAAGCAAAAAGACTTAAAGAAAACTAAATAGTTTTGAGAGGCTGGTACTTCTGGTTTGACTTTGAAAAATTTTCAAAACAGAAGGACTTGGGCACAATTACATTTTCTATAAAAAGAAATCTTGTCTAGTATTTCTGATTTGAATCTGCAAAATTATCAATACTTGTTGGACTTTTTATTTCTTTTGATAGTGAAATACAACACATTTTAACTTTGTTTTCACTATAATTATCATGCATACAATGTCTAGCTCTAATAAATGTCTTTCTATTACAGAACATTTGCAAAGAACCATAAATCATTTGAAGATACTTTTGAGATTGTGAGCATAACCACTTATATAGGAAAGTCAATTTGCACACTATAGACTGTACCCATTTAATGTTTTCAGATTTTTCTTTCCATAATGCCTAAGTAAAATTTCTCATTAACAATACAGAAAATGGAAATTAGCATAATTCCCAAGATACATTATAAAGAGGATGCAAGCAGGTGCTTTTCTCTAAGTATTTAGAAATAATCATGTGCTGCCTGCATTTTGCATAGTTCATCTAAAGGAACAGTAAACATATTTCTAAATATTCCTTCATAATTAAATAAAGATTAACAGGCATTAATATTATGCATGCTAATTGGATGAGTTACATCTATAAACAGACATTTGTTCTAAGTAATTCATGATGTTAATGTGTATGATGTGAGACCAGTTTCGAGAACATTAATCTGATGGCACTTTTGTTTGGAAAGAAACTGATTTATTGCTTCTGTTAGATGGGTGCATCCTTTGACTATGGTCTGGGTGTTATCTAAACAGTGTAGGAATAACATGAATAAAATTTACATAGCTGACAGATGTTAACTCAATTTTATGTCATACCTGCTTGCATATGCCACTCAGAGCAAGTAAGATAATTTCTTATGTGCTCTCTTTTAGTTCTTGAAAACAGATGCTCACGACCAGCACATTATTTTCTTGCAAGTAAAGATAAAAATAAAGAATGACTAAGCATAGTTTTTGAGAGCTCTCTTCTACTAAAAATCTCACATCATCCATACGTTTATAAATAAGAATGAATGCATTAAAGGGATAGGAACTTTCTGGAGCATATTATTTTGTTTCCTTTGACAGACTGAGACATATACACATATCAGCAGTGACACTGCAGTGCACAACAGTACCACTGCAACAGACATTAACATGTGGTGCCACTGTAGTAGACAACAAGATATGGTGGAACTGCAGGAGACAACAAGATGTGATGCCACTGCAGCAGGTATGAGGTGGTGCCACTGCAGCAAGCAACAATATGTGGTGCCACTGCAACAGATAGCAAGATGCAGTGCTACTGTAGTGAACAAGATGCAGTGTCATTGCAGTGCACAACAGGATGCAGTGCCACTGCAGCAGGCAACAAGATGTGGTGCCACTGTAGTAGACAACAACATGCAGTGCCACTGCATCAGACAGAGACAAGCTGTACCACTGTACCAGATGACAACATGCAGTTCCACTGCAGCAAACAAAAAGATGTGGTGCCACTGCAACAGCTATCAAGAGGAAGTGCTATTGTAGGGAACAACAAAATGCAGTGACATTGCAGTGGACAACAAGATGTAGTGCCACTGCATCAGACAGAAAGATGTTGTTCCACTGTACCAGACAACAACATGCCATGCCACTGCAGCAGACAACAAAATGTGCCCCTACAGCATACAGCAAGATGCAATTTCACTGCATCAGACAACAAGATACATTGTCACTACAGAAGACAACAGGATGTGGTCCCACTGAAGTGGACACTAAAATGTAGTGACGCTGTTGTCAATTTCCATTGCTCAATATGTAGAAAGATTTTTTTTGGCATATTCTGGTCCCTCCTCTCTACATAGCTGCACCACACAGTTACTTTCATATATGAAAAAAGTGGATCTCAAGAAGTTCTGTACTCCTTGGTGCCTTAATGGCCAAGGATATGCAGTATTTTACACACACCTGATGTTTTGCATGCCTGTCATGTCTTCATCTAATGATCTCACTAAACAAGTGATGCCTTTTAAAAACCCATGTTTTCTATTTGCCAAGGCAAAATCATTATCTGAGCAGATCTCTTCTTCCCCTCTGCTTTAAAGAAACAAAACAAAACAAAAAAAAAACACTCATTCAGAGTTTGGTCTACTATATTGTCTGAAAGGCTTACCCATTCTCATTTCTAAAAATAGAATTGCTTTTGCAGTTCTTCTTCTCTTCCTCCTGTTTAGCAGTTTGATATTGCTTAATCTTGGCAGGCAGAAATTGAGAAATATAGCTCTCTGTATAACAGGATTCATCCTAGGAAAAGTCCATCCCCAGGATTCATGAAGCTCGGCGCAAGGATGGCATTAGCCTTGTGCCGACCATGTGGCGCAGAGATGGCGCAGCAGCACCACATGCATATTAATGAAGACGCGCTGCCGCAACGTCCATGTGCATAGGAAATGTGAGCGAGTGCAGGGGACATGTCTAAGCACTGCACAGAAGCATGAACATGTCAGCTGCATACACGCAAACTAAAATGCTGACTAGTACAGCCTGCCTCTAATAATAATCACTCCTGTCAGTGTCCGTGGATACTGAAATGTATGCAAAGCATACAACACAGATTTGCAAACACCAAAATAAAAAGTAAACACAAAGGCACGTAGCTGAATATTGTGTCCCCGTCCCTTGGACAAATGGCATTTAAAACCCCGTGCCTGTATTCCATTGTAGTGTTGATTGTTATACCAAGTGGAAGCGAAACGCAGCATGTTAGCGTGCTGCCATTTGCTAATACTTACTTCCGTATGTAAAATACCTAAATGTTACAAGAAACAGAATAATCAAATAAAAAAAACAGAATAAGCAACTAAACTGCTACAACAATAAGCTGTCATTTAGGCATAAAACTAAAGTACTATCCTTTGTACTGATCATGGGTATGTGTTGGCCTGTAAAATCTGATGTGTCCCAAAAATGTCCCATTTTGGTCATATGAAAAGGTGGCAACCCTACCAATGGTAAGAGCATTCGCTCAATATCTGCCCATTCGTGGTCCAAGTCGCCCTTGTTGGGATGGCCCAAAGATGAATGGGTATTACCCGGGTCTACCTACCATGTCATGAAAGATAAGTATTTGCGTGTACCTATGTGCGTGAAGTCAAGAATGTGGAAGATCAAAACTGCTAGGGTTGTCCTCACAACCATATTGGTACCTGAGATATGTAGTGTACACAATGTGTTCTGTTGACTGTGCCATGGGCCATCAATCAGAGAAGGGATGGATGGTGTGTGTGTAATATGAGTGTGGGGGGTGACGGGTAATGTAATAATTCAGCAAGGGGAGACTGGGTCGCATGCACAATAGGTGAACTGGAGGTGTACGAGGGAGCAGTGGGTGAATCAGAAAGAAAATTAAAGAACAAACATTCACATCCACAATACAACCTGACAGGCCATACTGTAGAACACAGTCCCACAAACATATGAACATTACAATGTGTGATACACATGTACAGAAACATTATTGGCTCACACCCACATAATGGTCTGGCCTGAACTGAGTCATTCAACCCCAACACACCTGGATACATAATTGAATACCCATCATCCCTTCCACAGTACACCCCCCCTTCCTGAACGTCCACCAAAACCACCCATACTCGGGCAGCTAGCTTGGCAAAGCCATATCTGCACATAGTGACCCCTACTCATATCTAGTAGGCAGTCTCACCCTAGGCAGTCTCAGGATTGCAAACTATTTATCACTTGGATGTATAACCCTACCTCATTTTTGTAAAGCCAAAAGAATCTAGGTCATTGTTCCCCACAATTTTTGGATATCCCTCATGGGATAAGTATCTGTTCTAAACATTAGACTTGGTGTCACAACACAATGTCCAGTCCTGTATACATCTGGACACAAGTTGTATGAGCAGTAGTTGTCCACAACCCTGCTCAGCCTCCAGCTGGTCCTGCAGAATGTACAACCCGGGATTAAACACCTGACTGTGATGCACGTCTCCCCACATGCATTATTGGGAATATAAAACTTTCACATTCGCATAGTGGCAGTTGGATATAGGGTGATTAAAGCACTTTAAAGCATACATAAGTAGTGTTACCACCTGTCCCACTTTGCGAGGGACAGTCCCTTTTTGGGCAGTTGTGTCCTGACCAAAAATAATAAAATGGCAAATGTCCTGAGATTGTAGGAAATAATTATCTGCCATATTTCATGTAACAGTTGCATAAAATAGTTATTTCTGTATGTAAAATACCTAAATGTTACAAGAAACAGAATAAGCAACTAAACTGCTACAAGAATAAGCTTTCATTTAGGCAAAAAAGTAAAGTTCTATCCTTTGTACTGACCATGGGTATGTGTCTGCCTGTAAAATCTGATGTGTGTTCCGAAAATGCCCCACTTTGTCCATTTGAAAAGGTGGCAACCCTAGACGTAAGCAGGTATGCAAGCGTGTATGCGTGACGGTAAGTGGCTGTGATTCAACGGTATGGGAAATGTAAATAAGCATGTAGGTGTATATGCATATGTATATACAGATCGATATATTTATATATATATATATATATATATATATATATATATATATATATATATATATATATATATATATATATATATATAGATATATATATATATATTTATATATATATATATATATATATATATCTATGAAGAATGAACATGGTCACAATATAGCAGTCATAATGAATGTGAATGGAAACAGCAGCAGAACCCCCCGTAATATTTAGTGCTGTTATATCAGGTTGGCCACAGGTGAGCACACCTCTACATCCCCAACCACAGGTAGGATGCTAAAATTGGAACTAACTATGTCCCCATGCCAAGTCCGACTTTCAACTAGGTACAGAGCAGTCCCGGTCCCCAGTTGGACAAGCCTAAACCCGGATGACCCCATGAACACCCTGACAATTAATATAGGCTTTGGAGGTCTGAAGAGCAGTAGGGAATGGCGCATGTGTAGTAGTGCGGTTTCCCCAACAGGAAAATGGATGCCTGCTGTGTAAGTGAAGTGTTGAGGCATGTGTTCAGGTAACTATGAACCATGGGTATACATATAAATGAAGCAAAACACCAATAGTGTAGTGGTTAGAGCATTCGCCTAATGAACAGGCATTCACAGTTCAAGTTCAACTACAGCACATATCATTTTCCTTGTGGAATGAATGTCGCTCTGCTGTAAGGCTGACATTAAAACATGTAAAAGTGAAAGTGTGTATCGCATATGACTATTAACCAGATCCTTTCAATCAAAGTGGTACTGTCATAATGAATAAGGCACAAGTAAACACAAATAAGCGGCAGTAAACATATGTAATGCACAGTAAGCATAGGCGAGTGCGCCTGCGTGGGTGTAAGCAGCGCCCAGCATAGGAAATTTATTTTTGTATGTACAGATTTAATATATATACATATATATAAACATATACATATACATATATATATATATATATATGTGTGTGTATAGATATATATCTACATACATTATATTTATATATATATATATATATATATATATATATATATATATATATATATATATATATATATATATGAAGAATGAACATCGTAACAATAAAACATACACAAGGGATGTGAAGGGAATCAAGAGCAGATATGGTATTATATAGTGCTGTCAGCGTATGTCGTAAAAAGCTGCCCAGGAGTGAGCAGAGCACCGCTACTCACACCACAGGCAGGGTTTCACCAGTGGGAGCAACATCGTTGAATTGCTAAGTCTACTTTACATACAGATGGAATGTAGTCCATGCTGGGACCACCAAAAATTGTAAAGTGCAAATGGCCGTAATTCATAACCACAGGAAAGGCACGTATGTGCAAATAATACATGGCGGAAGAGTCTGTGAATACACGAGGTGGGACAAATTATGTGTAGGGCCCCAAACACTCTGGAGATGGCAATGTGTAAAGTTGTGTCATGGCTGTGATAACAAGTGGATAATGGATGTCACGCATGTAAATTCAACACGGGTGGGGTTGAGGAACTATGGGTATGAAATTATGGCTCCAGGCGTGCCAGGGATGGATGGCACAGTTCTAATGGACTGCCCCGTGGTGGTCAGCCAGTTCGTAATAGGTATATATGCATACACACATGCAGACAACAATATGTTGAAGTACATTCTCTGTAACACATGCATTCCATTTGTTGACATAAATAATAGGAATGTGCACATACAAACATCGACAGTAGATAGAATAATAGGCTGTGCAGAAGTGGGACAGGACGAATCACACCGTATCACATTCCAGTTACCATCGGTAATTCATACATGAACATATTGCAACTTCTGTCTGCTGTATAACGTGCTAAACACCAATTAAAAGATAACTGGAGTGAAATCTCAGTGTCATAATGAATAAGGCACTAGTATGCAGGTGAAGCATATATAAACACCATTACACATGTGTAAGTGCATATGAGCGGGGAATGTATTGGTTTACAGACACAGATGTGTATATATATATATATATATATATATATATATATATATATATATATACATATCTGTATAGACATATATTTATATATATATATATATATGTAGATATATATATATATATATATATATATATAAATATATATATATATATGTTTACAGACATATACACATATATATATATATATATATATATATATATATATATATATATATATATATATATATATATATATATATATATATATATATATGTGTGTGTGTGTGTGTGTGTGTGTGTGTGTGTGTGTGTGTGTGTGTGTGTGTGTGTGTGTGTGTGTGTGTGTGTGTGTGTATGCATAAATATATAGAGATATACAACTATGAAAGGAAAAAACACACAGGAATGATATTTGTTCACAGGCTATGGCAATGGAAGTGAGGAGCCCAGGCAAGACACATGACACACGCAGCATGCCCTTCCACCCCCCCCTCCCACAGCTGGGCAAGGGAGCTATACATGCAAGAAAGGTAAAGTGTCCACTGCTCCCCAGACCACAGGCAGGATACACCCAGGAGGGCACAGTAAACCCATGGATTCTAATCATGGAACACATACTGGAGCGCCCAAAAATTGTCCAAACCATGGAATGCGATAGATCGTCCAGTTTGTCCATGGTGTATACAGACTCAAAATACAAGGGTGGGTAACCCAGATTACCTATGGGCCGAGACAATTGTATAAAATGGGTCCCGTGAAGTGGAGAGTGGGCAGCGTGTAGTGGTGTGTCCAGAACCCACCAGGTCCCAGAGTAAGGATGGGTGCTGTCGAGCAGGCGAGGGTGGGGGAATGATGGGTAGCTACTTATGGGTCTAGGTTTGCAGGTGTTGGCTGATGGTGGCCAATATGGACAGCCCTAGGAATGCAAGTGAATGTGTTCATTGGGCAGAGGCGTCGCTCAACAAGCAGCACCACCCACTGTGAGACCCACTTAAGCAAAGTGTAATCTATATGGCATGGAATGGAATAACCAGATGTAGACGTATATAAGTAGAGCTATATGTGTGTGTATATGTACCCATAGCGAGATAGAGATATGCTTCTCCCTCGCAGCAGTGCAAATTTAAACATATAGAGAAAGAATACAGATACATACCAAGATATGAATCTATACATATGCAGAAAACCATAGACCCATATGTTATTAGATCATATATATATATATATATATATATATATATATATATGTATATATATTTACAAATATATATATATATATATATATATATATATATATATATATATATATATGTATACAGAGAGCAGCAAGCAGCACATGAGGTATAGCCAGGGTAGTTACTTTATGTTCCTATAATAGCGGCTGCAAAAGAAAGTCACTTTCAATAAGCCATAACATGAAAGGAAAACAAGTGAATATAATCCTTCTTTCAATGTTCACATCAACAAAATGTCTATGGATACCCTTTGCAGGAGATCAGTCCATTAAAACATTGCCAACGACATCCTTAAAATAATTGCACCATTTATTTCGTGACCACATACAGGAACATGAAGCAAGTAAAAAAAATATATATATAAAATATATAAAACAAACAAAACAAAAGTATGGATAAGCGCTTTTGGGTTTTGATATCAACCCTTCATCAGATCCATCTATAAAAGACGCTAAACTCCTTTTAAAAAAGTATTGTGCCAATAGCACATCATGTTGCATAAACACGCCCATCCTCTTCATATCAAGCATGCCTTTTCAGCCTCTGTTTCCGCAATGCTGGCTGAATAGGGAAGGCAGTGTTTAATCCAGGCTTCAAGTGTGCTTGCAGTTTGCTGATCCAATACATTTCCTCTTGTTCAAGCCTATTGTTGACATCTCCCCCCTGTTCGATATGTAGACAATCTTTAAAACCCTAAACACAAAATTATGACCTGTATTGCCCCTAATATGTTTCGCCAGGGGGTTCTTGTAGTCTTTAAGTCTAATGTCACTAATGTGCTTGGAGAGTCTTTCTTTCATTTGTCTGATAGCTTTCCCTATATAGAATTGTTCACATGTGGAGCATGTAGCTAAATATACAACTTTCCTCATAGTGCAGTCCACATAAAAATTGATCATGTATCTCTTCTTTGTAATAGGGTGTTCAAAATAATTTTCTGTGCAGATGTATTTGCACATCGTACATCTTCTACATGGGAAAGTTCCTTTCCTATTAGACTCAATATATGGTACTAAATAACCATCTTTACAAAGAATGTCCTTCAAGTTATTGGCATTCCTATAACTGAATTTTGGGAGCTCTCCCACTATGTATTTACATTCTTCATTAGACAACAGTATCTTCCAATTTCTTTATATATATATATATATATATATATATATATATATATATATATAGACAGCAAGATATGAATATACATGTATGCATACATATGCAGCTATATCTGCATATATTAAAGAAAATAGATATATATATATATATATGTTACAGTAACTATACACATGTATATACCTAGGATATGATACAGCAGTTATGGGTAACATATGTTCAGTCCGGGCATATGTTGGTGGGAGGTCCAATAAACAAACTTCTACCCCCCACCCCACAGATAGGCCAGTGAGACATACAGACACGCAATAAAGGTAAATACATCACTGCTTCCCAGACCACCGGCAGGAAACTCCCAGTGGGAGAGATCTGCAAGGTCTACACTTGAAACATGGACAGCGATGTCTTTTGTGGGACACTAAAAATGTAGTGATTGGAGCCAAGCCCTGTAATGACTGATGCAACCAGGCTGTAGATGTATACAGACCAGTAGGTTGTGCAAGCCTGATAACACATGGGTTGACACAACGTACGACATGTGTCTCAACACGGGGAGAGTGGGCAATGTGTAGGGGTGTGTTTATACCCCACCTGCGCCCACAGTAAGGATAAGTGCTATAGAGGAGGGGCAGGTAGGGGAACTATGGGTATGCGATTATGGGCCTGGGCTTCCAGGTGTTGGCTGGCAGAGCTGTATTAGGACCGCCCCGTGGATGTAAGTATTATTCCGATGTGGGTATAGCAGACGCCCATACCTCCCAAACCTTATGAGCACATCCACTAGATAGTCCGTACACCATTGGGGGAACACATAGGGACCATATCATTGAACTGTCAGTGATTACCAGGGATGTCCATGATTACGAATCAGAATCTAACTCTGTCCCAACTAAACCCTCCTAGAACTAGTGATATTAGGAGGAAAGGTAGCGGAATACATGTACATAATGACAACATGTAAGAGTCATAAACAGCATGTACCTCAGACAATGTGTATGAATACATATGCTCTGGGTCTGTCAATGTGTCAGGTTAATAGCGACAAACTTCTAAATGTGTTCCTGAGGTAGTTATGCAGTGTCCATGATTCAGTGTTCATTCTTCCCCATTTGTATGAGAGGTCTACTAGTGACAGACAGCGCATATACCGCCGACTACCTTAGAAAGATGATAGAATAATAGGGTTGGGGTTACCACCTGTCCACCTTTGCGACGGACACTCCCCTTTGGGCAGTTGTGTCCAGCGAAATAATTGTAATTATGGCAAATGTCCTGTGATTTAGGACAAAGATTTCCTATATTGTCTGTAGTAGCTGCATAAAACAATTATTTTGTATCTGAAACACCTAAATGTTATAAGAAACAGTATAAGCAACTATAATGCTACAAGAATAACCTTTTATTTAGGCAAAACAGTGAAGTACTATCCTTTGTACTGGCTGTGGGTATGTTTTGCCCTGCAAAATCTGACACCTCTGCATAAAGGTCCTATAGGGTTGCCACTTTTTCAAATGCCCAAAGTGGGACATGTTCTGTAGAAATGTCAGATTTTCCAGGACAAAACATACCTACAGCCATGCATAGTACAGAATTTTACTTATTTGCACAAATAAAAGCTTATTCTAGTAACATTTGAATTGCTTATGCTACTTCACATAACATATAGAGGTTTCATATATAAAATAACTGTTTTATGCAACTATTAAAGAAACATAGGATATAATTTTGTCCAGTAATCCCAGGACATTTGCTATGTCTTGATTATTTTCGCAGGACACAACTGCCTAAAGAGGGAATGTCCTTCGGAAAGTGGGACAGGTGTTAACCCTAAAGTCCCACTTTGGCCAATTGAAAAGGTGGCAAACCTATAATAGGTATGTGGTAGCATGAATCGGCCGATGGATGTGGCTCCCAAAACCCAATTACTTGTCTGTATTGAAGAGTCTCGATTCTCAAGTATCAGCCAGATGGGAGCAGGTTGTATGAGGAACACACAAATATGATTAATTCACTGGACATGCCGCCAATTCCATACAGACGAACACCATGCCATTGCCTAATGGGCAGCCATTCCTGATACTGTAGTCATGTATTCTGATGTAATAGGCATCACAAGGTAATACTGTGTTCCTCGCTTCCACCCAGGGGTGTGAGTGTCAGATGCAAGCACCAATGCTGGTGCATTTGCAAATGCAGGAGTGAGCGGGTGTAAACCTGTTTGGCTACCAGTATGCGAGTATTGCACTGGTAAAGCAATGTAGAGGCTAACCGAGTGTAAGAAGCTGTAACCAGAGGTTAGCAGTACTTAACACCATGCAAACCTATGCACACCCGCTCCCAACTGCTTTAATGTGCCTTACTCCCTCCGTATCCAATGGCCTTGTTCTGCCCTGCAACCAAATAAACGTCCTCTGCAAGGCACGGAACCAGGACCCTGCACACACAGCTAATATGAATTACCAATACGCCATGGCAGATATACAGAAAATGGACAGTACCACAAACATATCATACAGTGCAGTCATTCAACAGTATGGGAATGTATCCCATCATGTAGATATATATGTGAGTGTTTATGTCTGGCATATAGGTACATACATATATAGAAATATATCAGGAACATACCATGTGGCAACAAAGCATTACAAACAAATGAAATGGGGAACACCAGCAATGCCTGTATTATGTAGTGGTGTTGTTCTATGTGATCTCAAGACTCCCTCAGACAGACATGTGTCAGTCATACACACAAATAGTTGTACATTGGCCATATACATCACTCTGTGCATGTAATGTGCATTAACACAACAGTACCTGTTCAATCATTATGTGTGAACAGTACTCTTGCAAGGTGCTGTGTGCAACATCATCATCATGATAATGCTAAATGGGGTAACCATAGAGGGACCGGTAGTGTTGTGTGTACAATGGGGTCTTCCTCATCATGTGTACCTGGACCATTTATGAGTGATGTGCATACCAGGATCGTGCATCTGAGGGACAGGGTTGAGGATAACAGGAGTATGTTGTGATGCATATTACAAGGGTTACATGTGTCCAGTGGGCACGTGTGTGAAATGGACAGCTACATATAGGGCAGATGTTGTCCTAGGAACTGATTGGCCTTATGTTTCTGTAGGTGAGGGTCGGATGTAGGGGAAGGAGTGTAGGTATGGCCGTGGAGGATAGGTAGGGTAGGATCACAGACATGACAGCATACAGGTTTGGTATATGACACATGTGGGGGGATACTCCCCGGTCAGGAATGGGTGTTCGGCATTCACAACGGCATGGGAACAGTTGGATGGAGGTCCCCAGCCATGGGCAGCTGCCACTGCACCTAAACAGCTGCAAAGGAGGCAGTGCTGGGTGCTATCCAGGAGGGACAGCATCACCCTGTAAATGTGACTCCACCCTTGAGCTTGCATGTCTGGCTTTGCAACCCCTTAGTGAGCCCCCAACGCAACACGTCCAGGACCACATGACAGCAGATATGTACCTATCTGGTCCTGCTCCTAGGGGGGACATGTTCCAACCTCAGTGTGGTACCACCATTAGGTGGTGCAGAGCCAACAGAGGCTGATGTCCAAGGCTGGGCCCCAGATGTGCCAGTGCCCAGTGCCATGGTCAGCTGAAGTGGGACAGGAGGTTCTGCCAGGACCTCCCAACCCATTCAGCCTATGGTGAAGCAGTTTAAACCCACATATGGCTTAGTGATAGGAATCAGCATACAGGATTACCTACAACAGTATGCCTAGATATCACCATCAACCCAACACAAGAGATGGTATACATTTGCAGAGGGAGCACAACACATGCATATATACTGCATGCCATCTCTACAATGTGTAGTAGACGTGTGACCGCAGCTATGAACAGTTGCCCATTATTGTGTTGTCACTTGGAACCCCAGACAGTGTCTGTCATACCACTGTTTCATGTGACACATGTCCAGTCAGGGATGTGATGCCAGTAATGCATCCCTATCATCATGTACTGTCTGCAATCCTCATACTATGCTTCTGCTGTGCACAGATGTGTGTTCAGTGTGTAACACAGGAAGCAAATGGCTGCACACACTGACCAGTTCACAGATGGTCCTACAGATGGGGGTCCCTCCCGAACAGAGTACTCTCATGTCTGTATTAAAACATGCGGAATAGCCATTGCCACACACATGTTAAACAGGCAGTAGTCTCAATGCAGCATAGCTACACTTACATGCTGTAGTCATGTGTGGTACATCACCCTCCCATCTTTAGGCTATTTCCCACTGTGTATAATGTTTAAGGTACATCCAGATATCATCTGTGATGCAGTGTCAGAACACCACATCCTGGTACCACTCACAGAGACTGTCATGGCCAAATACCAAAATGTGTTCCCTAGATAGTGTACTGTGTTTGTCATGTGGATGGCTATGGGAACACCATCACAGCTGTTCCACATGCAATCAGCTAGAAGAGGACTGCAATAAGTGCAGAGGCCATCACCTGACCATGTCCATCACTTACAATACACATGCTGCTGCTGAGCAGGTGTACTCCTTCACATCCACCAGAGAGTGTGTGGGTGGGACAGGCAAAATACACCAGGGAAGGGCTTGAAAACTTAACCCTAAGCATAATCTGCCACATGCCTAACAGTACAGGGGTCAAACCCCTGACTGACTACTCATTACTATTACATGTGCATGATGTTACTACATGTGCCACAAAGGCGACATGTTGCTGTGCTGTAAGAAAATATATGTGTGTAGATGAGTGACATCTGCAACAGAGATATAGTAGACATACATTAGGTGTGGCACAAATGGCTGTCCACATGAATGGATGCCAGTGTCACCACAACCACACTCTCTAATGGGCACACATTGACACTCTTTGCCAGGGCCACAAATACACAACCTAACTACTTAGTTTGCCACACTGCAGTAATGCACAGGACTACATGCACCACAGGGAATATCTGGAGGTTCTATGGGCTAGGGCATGTGAAAGTGTTTGACATCTGTTGGTATGCCAATGAGGGTTATACTGGGAGTGACTGTGGTTGGGAGCATCATAACCCACACGCAGACACAAGGTGCCAGTACTGGCATGCATGTATGCATTGCTTCATGGGTGTGTAGTGGTTGGCTGTGCAAGATGGATGTACAAGGCTGGGTGAGGGGTAATCCTTGGCATCTCATCACCCGACAATGGTGTGCAGTGCAGGGGTGTAGTGTCTGCAATGTCCCACACAGATGGATACTGCATGATCTGCCTGACATCCTGGTTACCAATTTGTATGGCCATAGCTTTGCAATGCATGCCATGCCTGTGTTTGATAGTCCTTCACATTGACATTGCCTGGGATGTGCATGTCCCACAATACTGTATAGTAACATGTACAGGTGTACCTGGTTTGGCAGGCACATGTTGTGTACACAGCCTGTTATCCCCCGATATGCCAATACTGGCCTGGTGTGGCGAAACCTGCTTATAGTGAGTAGGTCGATCCTGCACCTGCATTGATAGTATGATACAGGTATTCCATGGTGTCAGTGGCATGGATCCATACAGGGCACATGTGTACAGCATTGTATGGCCTCGGTGGATCACATTTGACAGCACCACATATGTTGCAGGCATCCAGTGTGGAACATAGTGAAGGCACAAAGTCCACATATATGTGCCTATTGTACCACTGTACAGGGTGCCATGTCCTCTGCAGGCCAATGCATTCACACCATGCCTACTATCTGTCATCAATGTGCATGGTGCTAACAACATAGCTGGATATCCTAGGCAAGTTTGTTTGTGCATGGCACATGGGTGCGAGACATATACCGGGTACTAGTAGGGTTGCATACTTTGTTCACCAGGCCTTTTGCCAGATGTAGGGGTATGGCTTTCCAACACAGTCCCGTGGCTGAATGACAGCTGTACTCCTCATGAGGTGGCCAATGTGTCATAAGACGGACACCATATAGGAAAACTACAAACTGCCACTAACCAACATGTCGAATGTTAAGACACTCACTGCCACCTCTACACAGGCTCTGACGGACAAACACACACATGCCATGTCCTGTATAAAAAAAACCCTACATACCGTATCACACTGTAGCAATACACTTTTAGGGCACGCGCTATGACAAATACTGGGTTGCAGCATGCCTACAGGTGTATACCTAGGTGGTTGACAACAGCAGGAATGACTGCATACTCTACAAAGCTCTGTACTTGTCTCACACAGGCAGACACACACACACACACACACACACACACACACACACACACACACACACACACACTTGGCATGTCTGGGATTAGAACAATGACCTAAGTACTTTAGCACACTACAGCATTACGCAGTCACAGAACACACTACACAGATTACTGGGTTACAGTACTCCCAGAGGTACATTTCTAGGTGGGTGACATCATCAGCCTTGCCAAAGGTGGGTATAGGAATGGTATGGAGTGTGAGAAATCTAAAAGCATTATTCAGTCTTTAGGCAGACAGGGACAAACACCCACACACTTGGCAAGTCTGGGATTAGAACACTGATCTAACTATTTTTTTATACTACAGCATTGCGCAGTTACAGAACGCGTTACCAAGATCACTGAGACACAGCACTCCCAGAGGTGTATTTTTAGGTGGGTGACATCATCAGCCTTGCCAAAGGTGGGTATAGGAATTGTATGGAGTCTGAGCAGTCTAAAAGCATTATTCAGTCCTCAGGCAGATGGGGAGAAACACACACACACACACACACACACACACACACACACACACACACTTGGCAAGTCTCAGACTAGAGCACCGACCTAATTACTTTATTATACTACAGCATTATGCAGTTGCAGAATGCACTACCGAGATTACTGGGACACAGCACTCCAAGAGGTGTATTTGTAGGTGGGTGACATCACCAGCCTTGCCAAAGGTGGGTATAGGAATTGTATGGAGTGTGAGCAGTCTAAAAGCATTATTCAGTCCTCAGGCAGACATGGACAAACACACACACACACACACTTGGTAAGTCTGGAATTAGAACACCGACCTAACTACTTTATTACACTGCAGCATTACGCAGTTACAGAATGCACTACCAAGATTACTGGGACACAGCACTGCCAGAGGTGTATTTATAGGTGGGTGACATCATTAGCCTTGCCAAAGATGGGTATAGGAATTGTATGGAGTGTGAGCAGCCTAAAAGCATTATTCAGTTCTCAGGCAGATGGGGACAAACACACACTTGGCAAGTTTGTGATTAGAACTCTGACCTAACTACTTTATTACACTACAACATTATGCAGTTACAGAACACGTTACCGAGATTACTGCAACAGCACTCCCAGAGGTGTGTTTGTAGGTGGGTGACATCATCAGCCTTGCCAAATGTGGGTAGAGGAATTGTATGGAGTGTGAGCAGTCTAAAAGCATTATTCAGTCCTCAGGCAGACAGGGACAAACACAAACACACACTTGCCAAGTCTGGGATTAAATCTCCAACCTAACTACTTTATTACACTACAGCATTCCACAGTTATAGAATGCGCTACCAAGATTACTGGGACACAGCGCTCCCAGAGGTGTATTTGTAGGTGGGTGACATCATAAGCCTTGCCAAAGGTGGGTATACGAATTGTATGGAGTGTGAGCAGTCTTAAAAGCATTATTCAGTCTTCAGGCAGATGGGGACAAACACAGACACATACATTTGGCAAGTCTGGTATTAGAACTCCAACTTAACTACTTTATTACACTACAGCATTATGCAGTTACAAAACGCGCTATTGAGATTACTGGGACACAGCACTCCCAGAGGTGTATTTGTAGGTGGGTGACATCATCAGCCTTGCCAATGGTGGATATAGGAATTGTATACAGTGTGAGCAGTCTAAAAGCATTATTCAGTCCTTAGGTAGATGGGAACAAACACACACACACACACACACACACACACACACACACACACACACACACACACACACACACTTGACAAGTCTGGGATTAGAACACTGACCTAATTACTTTATTACACTACAGCATTATGCAGTTACAGAACATGCTACCAAGATTACTGGGACACAGCACTCCCAGAGGTGTATTTGTAGGTGGGTGACATCATCAGCCTTGCCAAAGGTGGGTATAGGAATTGTATACAGTGTGAGCAGTCTAAAAGCATTACTTAGTCCTCAGGTAGATGGGGACAAACACACACACACACACACACACACACACTTGGCAAGTGGGGGATTAGAACACTGACCTAACTACTTTACTACACTACAGCATTTTTCAGTTACAGAACATGCTACCAAGATTACTGGGACACAGCACTCCCAGAGGTGTATTTGTAGGTGGGTGACATCATCAGCCTTGCCAAAGGTGGGTATAAGAATTGTATGGCATGTGAGCAGTCTAAAAGCATTATTCAGTCCCCTGGCAAATGGGGACAAACACACAAACATACACACACTTGTCAAGTCTGGGATTAGAACACCGACCTAACTATTTTATTACACTACATCATTACACAGTTAACCGAGATTACTGGGACACAGCACTCCCAGAGGTGTATTTGTAGATGGGTGACATCATCAGCCTTGACAAAGGTGGGTATAAGAATTGTATGGAGTGTGAGCAGTCTAAAAGCATTATTCAGTCCTCAGGCAGACTAGGACAAACACACACTTGGCAAGTCTGGGTTAGAACACCAACCTAACTACTTTATTACACTACAGCATTTCACAGTTACAGAATGCACTTCCGAGATTACTGGGACACAGCACTCCCAGAGGTGTATTTGTAGGTGGGTGACATCATCAGCCTTGCCAAAGGTGGGTATAGGAATTGTATGGTGTGTGAGCAGTCTAAAAGCATTATTCAGTCCTCAGGCAGACAGGGACAAACACACACTTGGCAAATCTGGGATTAGAACACTGATCTAACTACTTTACTACACTACAGCATTTTGCAGTTACAGAACATGCTACCGAAATTACTAAGACACAGAGCTCCCAGCGGTCTATTTGTAGCTAGATGACATCATCAGCCTTGCCAAAGGTGGGTATAAAAATTGTATGGATATGACATCATCAGCCTTGCCAAAGGTGGGTATAAGAATTGTATGGAGTGTGAGCAGTCTAAAAGCATTATTCAGTCCTCAGGCAGATGGGGACAATCACACACTTGGCAAGTCTGGGATTAGAACACTGACCTAACTACTTTATTACACTACAGTATTACACAGCTATAGAACGTGCTACCGAGATTACTGGGACACAGCACTCCCAGAGGTGTATTTGTAGGTGGGTGACATCATCAGCCTTGCCAAAGGTGGGTATAAGAATTGCATGGAGTGTGAGCAGTCTAAAAGCATTATTCAGTCCTCAGGCAGACGGGGACAAACACACACACACACCAGTGGTGGGAATGGAACGCCTGCCTATCTACAGATCACTATTACAATACTACATAGTTACGAGTTGCGCCACACAGACTACACATTTCAAGGCTGTCATTATTACCTTCTAGGAATGGGGACATCAACAGGGATGCTGGCAGTTAAGATGAACATACCTGTGAACCTGTGTGTTTAAAGTAGGAACCCATCCTGACCTGGAGTATGCCCATCTGTGGAATGGACGACTACTATCACTATACAGGGTTACAATGGCCATACACATAACCGACACAAGATGTCACTGGGCATGCTCACACACTTAGTAGCACAGGGCTGTTCGGAATGCACTGTCTCCATCTACACAAGGTTATACTGGGCATGCTCATACACTTAGTAGCACAGGGCTGTCTGGGATGCACTCTGATTCTAAACACGAAAGGCCACAGTGGCCATGCTATTACAGTTAGACATAAAGAACACATTGTAATGGGCTCTGGTGTTAGTAGTTGTCATTGGTAGCAGGAACGCTGCTCTACCTATATCTGACACTGGTCTTTTGCACAACGTCTGCTGCTGTCCGTCACCTTAGATGTACCATCCTATACCAAGCACAATACCACCACTTGCAGTGATGTCTTGCTAGGAGTGGAAACTGCTTGACCAACACAATGAGCCTTGCTAGGAGAGGCAACTGCCTGATCAACACAATGAGCCAATGTCCTGCTGTAAGTACGAGGTTGTCCAGTCTTTGTCATTCTGGGATGACATGACTGACAGTAGACAGGCCTTTGACAGATATCACATGCATCCAAGATTCAAGGGAGTGGGGATAATAGCCAAGTCGCATCCGCCCACATAGTGCCATTCCAAGACAAATGTCCTAAACACAGGATAACATCCTGACACCTAGAGGACAACTGCATTGTATGCTTATGTTAACCAGTGCTAGATGTGTAGCGTCCATAATCACAGCTGCTCACTGTAGGTCCAACAGTGGGGAGTACTGACATCTGTGCAGTGAGGAACACCTGGCTGAAGGCTCTATAGTGCACAATAGCACTACCACCATATACCTCAGAACCAGACATGTGGGCCATAACACAGGTATGGACCGCTCCAGGTGGTGGTGTCCCCACATACATAGAGGCCACTCACATGTACTGACTGGTACCCCCCATGAAAGGCATCACAGATGAGTCAGGTGCAGGACACAGTGTCAAATGCTGCATTCTAGGATGTAAACCACCATGCCTTTGGACCACTGACACACATCCATACATATTGTAGGACATATAAGAGTACACCACCATGTGACCCTTGACCAGTGGACTGTACCAAGCTCTACATCAACTGTAGAGAGTACCCATGTACTGACACAGTTGCATCATGTGTTATGCGATGCAATTATACCACTGTCTGTAACTAGGTCAGCTGTACACATACCAGGAGCCCTTGGTTATTTACAGCATTAGCAGATGACTGTTGCTGTACACCAGTACACACCCTCATGTTTGGATATGACATACATATACCTGCCCTGGATATGTGCATGCCACACACATACAACATACATGTAAATAGCATAACTGTTGTTGTCCTTTGTGCAGACAGGTGTCTGCAGCTATTACACACATGCATATGGAATGTAGGTCCATGGCTGCTGAATGCTAACAGTACATAAGGTGTGATATAAATGTTAACAGAGGTAACATTCCCTCTGTACCAGTTACCCATTACACCTATCATATCATACAACAGTCCATGTTTCATGTATGTCATTACACATGACCACCAATTGCAATGCCTACAAACATGCCAAAATGACAGGATTGTAGGACCTACACACATGTACATGTAGTGGTGTGCATTCAGATACCATGCATGTGCAGTTGCTGATGTATGCAGGTGATGTGTATCTTAGTACATCATGCAGTTGCAATGCAGCCTCAACATTGCCAACTGTATAGGGTGATATGCTGAATGTACAGAAAGATGTACCTCAGGTATGGACAGATATGTGGAAATAACTAAGTGGTGGGGCATTTCTGCAGATGGATGTTTGCTGAGGACAGCTCACAGGTGTGTCACAAGCGGTCCTACAATAACCTGTGTAACCGGTAAGCAATGGTTTTGTTAATTGAAGGACATAACACACAACATAGACAGCAGTCAGGTTGACACCAAAGGTAAATCACTTGACACCTGTAACAGTTAAGACCTCCCGTGTGCATATATCAGCACTGTTGCAAAAGGAAGCATCAGTACACTTTGTAATGCATGTAATACTGATGTAAGTCTGTCATACATATCATGAGCTAGGCAGGTGTTTGATTCACAGTACTGGCATGTGTGGCTGCGTGTGTGTCCATATATGTCATGTATGGTGGGGAATACATCTCAATTGTTACTCACTCTCCTGTACACTAGTGTAGACATCTGTACAGACTGCAATGTAGAAAGTAGGACATAGGCAGGGGCGTGTATCTCACACATGTAAGGTATCTGTATGTGCGTGACATAGGTGTATTCAATAGTGAATGCCACAGTGTGTGTGTGTGTGTGTGTGTGTGTGTGTGTGTGTGTGTGTGTGTGTGTGTGTGTGTGTGTGTGTGTGTGTGTGTGTGTGTGTATGGCTGTCTGGTCCCTGGAGTGAGGATGTATGTTACCATACTGAACTGATAAGACCCCTCCCCCCATCCAGACAATGCAATCTACTATCCGTGTTGATGTCCCCGATCTTAGGCCATACTGACTACCTGTACATGTGTATTCTCTGTGGCACATCATGTAGGTGCACAGTACTGTAATGATGATTTGCACATAGGCAGGGGTCCTCACCTCAACAGTAGCAACTGTGTGTGAGTGTATGTTACTCTGTTGGTGAATCTGTGAGTGTATGGGTGTGTTACTGTGTCACTGAATACATGTGTGTCAATACCTGAGTGTGTGGGTGCAGTTGTGTGTTGGCATCCTGTCATGGCAACATGTATTACTGCTTCCCAATGAGGTATCACACTTCCCACTGGCCTCTATCCTTGTAATCAGCTAGATCACTCTCTTACCTCACCAATCCATGTAACTGTACCTGTGATGTCACCCAGTATGGATGTCATGTCTGTAGCCACAGTAGCTTAATACACAGCTATCATGCTCTTGGATCAGTAGACGTGTTTGGAAATAGGGACATTCTCACTGTTATGTGGCAGCTACATGATGCATGCTGGTATATTCATACATACCTGTGAGTAGTCCACATTGACATATGGGACACTTGCTGCAAACACTGACATCCAACAGCACATGCAATTAGACGTGAAGGAGGAAAACAGAACATCGTGACCAACATGCAGTTACTGTTGTTACACAAGACACATACTGTTAACAGTATGGAATGAATTGTGCACCTGTAGTACATGGTATGTCTGCTGCCTGTCAACAGTAGTCAACAATTGTAAACTACACTTATCTTCCTAGTCTGTCCACCCAGTGCATCAGACCATATGAGCTTGTCCCTGCACCGCTGGTGTGGATGACAGGGATGCGGCGCAGGCATCATCATATGCACAGGGTGATAATGTTTGCCAGAGGCCTAGGCTGCACCATTGGATGACATCATGTGTGTGGGTTAGGGCCTTTGATCTAATTGGGCGTGTGTGGATGTTATGCATGTGTGTGTTGCGTTGCCCTACATATGTTTCCGGTGTGTGTGTGTATGTATGCACACAGTTCTGGCATGTGTCTGGCCTACACAGGGGTATTATTGACAGATGCAGACTGTACAGGCCAGGTTTTACAGTTCTCGGTGTCTGGCCATGGACATGTGACCTGTGCCTGCCAGGGGTTGCACGGGCACTACCAGGCAGAGGTGCAGATTGGGTACTGTCTGATGACACTTGTCCACTGGAACTGTGTCCTTGTTGGGACCATCCAGGGCCATGTGCACATGGCCTGCTGTGTCGTGGTGTGGACAGCACAGCACCAGCTGCAATGCTGCTACTACCGCCACTATGGAAGCAGACATGTGAGGTAGCTCATTTATGTAGACCTGAAACAGGTGATGTAGCAGGCCTACGTCCACGTGCTCGACACCTCACTCCTGCCAGATGTTCCATCACAGACAGCTCATGCTCGTGGATTGTCATGCCACTGTCAAGGACTCCAACCATGTCACCAAACCATCTATCCAAAGCTTCAGCAATCTGCTGTTGAGCATTTACCATTGCCTGGATGTTGTTGTTAAAAGAATTGACAGCAGCCCTCTGAAGCCTTTGATCTTCTCTGTTATGCCATTCAGCACATGCCTGTGCCTCCATTACAACCTGAAATATGCGTCTGGTGACACCAGCTGCTGTGCTCTGTCTTGCAGGGGCATGTTGGCCAGAGGTCCTCCTGTGAGCAGCACTGGCCATGTGCCTGTGTGGGGCATCACCAGTCAGTTGGCTGACACCATGGTGTGCAGGCACACCTTCTATAACCCACACACTTTCCTGTTCCAAGCTACCACACGCCAACTGTCCTTCCTCTATGGCCACTGGTGATGGGGTATGTGTAGGCATGGGATCTGTGTTCGAGGATGAGGGGGGCATAGGTGGAATGGCAACTGATGGCACAGATTCAGCCCCTGACAACCCTGCCTGTGCCTCAATCATATGTTCATCATCACTGCTAGAGTCTGTGGGGACACTAACATCGGATGGACCGCAGGAGGGCAACGCACCTACATCACCTGTGAGGGGCAGACAAGAACTGTACATTACATTCTATACAATAGACACAGACACACACAGACACACTCACAGCCACACACACTATAGCACCCAATATGCATGTGATATGACAGAAGGTATGCAACATGTATGTGATATGGCAGGTGGCATGCAGCACAGACAATAATAGTGGTAGTTATCATACATCCCTGGGTTGCACACAACAGCATGCATGTGTCATACCAAAAGGCATGAAAATTACACAATCATAGTAGTAGTTAGCATACATCCCTGTGTTACACAATGTAGACCAGCACAGGTTAACAGTACACCTGCCTGATGTGTGGCATATGACCTTGACAATCACATGTAGTATGACATGTGATCTACTGACGTGTGCAATGATATGCATACATGATTAACACAATGGTGTCCTGTCAAATATACAGTGGGGTAATGGTGTCCCAATGCAGTGTTATCTGTTTTCCCTACAGATATACTGCACATTTAGCTGATGTGCATGGCCATTGCAGGGAATCATGAGGCGTTTCTATTGCTATATGGTGTGAGTTACAGACACAGTTCATAGCCATGACTGTGTTCAGATACAATACATATATACTGTGGAATATGACACACGTCACTGAGGTGTATACACACTAAATCATGATGTGGAATGTGTGACACAGGTCACTGAAGGGTATACAGATGACACCCCTGCACATCTGCAACCATATTGCTGCTGCCTGGCAACTATGGCCAGACATGGCAAACTCATCGGTACACTATGTCCCACATGACATCTGTGTACCACACACACACACACACACACACACACACACACACACACACACACACACACACACACACACACACACACATGAAGAGCAAGTATGACATTGATGTCCGACACCAGCAAGAGGAATGTATTGTATCTGTTGGCTGATGTGGATACTGTACAGGTGACTGCTGTCATGTCGTGACACAATCAAGATGTTCAACACATATTATGTGGTGGATTGATGTCACGCCTACACAAGATGTGCACAGGCCTGTAGAATGTCTAGTGTTCCATATCTGCAATATAACCATTATACAAAGGCCATTGCTGGACCATGTGTAGCCATTGTACGATAGGGTGTATACACAAAACATCACGTTTACTGTGTGTGTGTGTTGCTTCATGTCTCTGGACATCCTCCATGGCCATGTGTGTACATGTGTTGGCCAAATTACTGTGACGGGCATCTATTTCACATGTCTGTGTTGTCCCATATGACATACACCCATAGATGTCATATGCTCCACTGAAGACAGGGTTATGCAGACAAAGGGTGGTATGCTTGTATGTGGGATATGTTTTTCAGGATAGTTAGGCAGTGTTGCAGCCAGGCCGCTAGATGTCATGGACATGTCAAGGTAGCACATCACATTGTGTGACATTCATAGCAGGGCTATGATCCACACCAGTGAATCCTGTGAGCTGGCCATACTCCATCTCACTGTGTAGTACTGTTTGTATTCATAGGTTCATAGGAGGATACTAGGCTATTGGCCCTAGGGCCTATATAAGCCTAGCCAAAAATGTACCCTGGCTTTTGCCACCCAAGAAAATTATTTTCCTGTGCCCCTGTTGAGCAGACCCACAGAAGTGATCCCTGGGGTGAATTTCCTATCTCCCATCCAATCATCAAGATTTTTCTTGAAGTGTGCTAATGAGGAGCTCTGTTTGACATAGATAGGTAGTCTGTTCCAGAGTATGGGAAGTCTCTGGGACAGGAATCTATCCCTCCTGCATGTTCTGTTTATTGTGGTGATAAGGTTTAGGTCCCTAGAGCATGTAGCTTGGAGAGATTGGGATTTCTTTAAGTGGAGCATGTCCAACAGCTCTGGGTTTGACATAGCTTTGTATGTTAGGCAGAGATCGCCTCTGAGTAGGCGATATGCGACAGAGTAAAGTTGGAGTTTTTTTGAGATGGTATGCATAGGGCATCTCCCCGCGTGTGTAGTTCTGATCTGTAGTATATGTCTCTACAGTGAACAGCACCTCCACCATTATATGCACAGCTGTCCACACATCTGGCAATGACAGTTTGTGAGGATCCATGTCGGTGATTCATATAGTTTGCAAGTGTTGCACATGGGTAGCCATTGTGATGCATTGCAGGTCCGACCTGTATATTGTGACAGGACCATACATTATGTGTACATGTGGTAAATGGCCACATGGCAGATAGATCTGTGCATTACGATGCCTGATTAATAATAACATTCTTACCTCCAATGGGCTGCTGTCGCAGCGGAACACTAGAGGTACCTAAATAGGAGTAACACAGCAGTATGTGCATTATCCACGCCTGTATGATAGCTACATGGTGCAATGTGCATGTTAACACATACACCAGTACATTAGACTATACTATGGTCTATGCACATGTGTGCATACACAGAGTAGCATACTATAGTATGCGGCATGTGTGTATACATGCCTTGCATATGATGTTACATTACATATTGTACAGTGACACATGCAACTATATGGAATTTAGTTGTTATAGGTACAGTAGTGACTTACCAAGCAACTTCAGGCTCGCTGGTTGAGAGACACATACCTCCACAATATTGGCTAAGGCTTGTGGATGTTGTTCTGCAGGTGTCCCCAGGTTGGCCAGTAGCTCATGGTACTTGTGAGTGGGGGCTGGGTTGGTGGTCTACCACCTGTTGCATCTTGTTCCCTGGCGATTGCATTCTCATGCTGTTTTGCCCATCTAATGAGGTCTGTACAGTGTCTGCGCACCTGCTGGTATGTGTGGTTGTGGCCACCCACATCATTAACCCTCCTGCAAAGTTCCATCCACAGGACATCCCGTTTCTGTGCATCCTGTGGCACATGGCTGAACAGGATATCATGATTGTCATGTAGATATGGGATGAGGGCCTCATCCACCAAGCAGGTATAAGGGGGTAGCCTTGCACGAGGCATACCTGGAAGACATAATGATGGAGACAGGTCACAGTAACTCACAGAGACATACAGAGCTACAGCTGAACATACATGTGTATCGCATATATTATGATTAAATAGTTGTCTTTGCAAATCTACATGACACTGACACCACTGACATGTTTGTGTCACACACATGTGACACTGAATGGTGAGTGGATATCATCACCATATATGTGTGTGTGTGTCACCTGATTCCATTGCTCATACTCCACGTAAATGCTGTCTTGATGTGGGCATGTCTGTTTGCCTGTACTGGTGTTCCTACCTATCAGAACATGGCTGGATGTGGCCACATTAATGCAGTCAACCTTGATGCTGTGTATATGTCACATATAAACACTTACACTGCCTTAACGGACATGACCTGTGACCCTGCAGACTTGCTCATGGAAGGTTTTACATGTATGTGTTCTGCCATATACATCTACATGGCACTGTACAGCAATTCAACATCCTGCCATGCATTACCTGTGTTGCACATGTGATACACATGGGACACTGGCTAGCCAGATGGTATTTTCAGGGATGGATATCAACTATAGCAAGCACAATCAAAGTCAACTAGTAGGCTATATGCCCTGGGCCATGTATGAATCTAGGATGAAAGGGTACCTAGCTGTAGCCGACAGGCGTGTCTCTGGGGCCAGGTGGAGCAGTGCCACATAACTGTTCCACAGGGTTAACGATACATTTACCAAGCGGTCATCACACCATGTCTGAGAGGGGGGTGATGTGCAGCTTTGCTGGACAGGAATGCATAGTATGGCAGGACTACGTAAAGTGTATGGGACAAGGATCTGTCCAGAATGTGGTGATCTTAGTACTAGGAAGGTGGATGTCCATGAAGTATGTGTTTGAGATCAGAATGTGTACATGTAGCATGTCCAACATCACTGGGTTGGACATGGATTTATTCAGGGTATGCATCATGCTACATAGTGGAGATGGGGAATGGGAAGGCTGGTGTAGGCCATCTAAACATGGCCAATACCCCTTAATGGAAATATGTGATCTGATAAGGGTCACTTGAGTGTTGTGTATGACTGGACAATGATCTCTATATTCATGGATGGCACCCTGTCATGATTAGGGTTGCCACATACGACTACCTGACAGGTGTGGTGACGTAACTATCACAGGAAAGACAACTGCCCAGCTGCATTCCTTATACACAGTGTCCATTATGTTGACCGCTGCCTAGGTGGTAGTTCATGGGTACAGGGTTATTAACATAGGGGTGACAATGCAATATGTAGCTGTCAGATTGTGGCCATATGTCACACACACCTCACTCACAAAGCCCCTTCTGTATGTTGTCCACAACAGTCTGAGTCGGCTATTGCTCCTAGGTCATAGTCATTTGCATACTTCAATAGGCAGATGCCTTCTGTTAGTCTGTGTGGTATGGACTACAATGAGGGGGAGTACAATTAATTAACCCTGTCTTACTGTAGCTGACAATGGTGTGATGTGCATGTATTATTCAGACACCTTCTGTAGTGTTGGTTCGGCCAGCAGTCCCATTGCAAAACACTCCTGTGACATAGGAATTTACATCTAGTATACCGAGTGTACGTGGAACACTGTATGGGTGATGATGTCCTATGGCCTTAATTAGGAGTATAGCATCTTGGTTCTGTTTGGGATAGCACAATCTATGTACTGCTGACATCAAATAATTTGATCAAGGTTCATGGCCTTTCAGACCAGACTCAGCAGGATAGTAGTGCAGTACTTCCCATTATCAGTGTGGTGTCTCCCACTTTGTGGGTTGTGATACCTGCTGGTGTGCACCATTCAGTATGTACACAGCCTGACATGAAGCTATGTTTTACATGATGTGTATGTGGAGAGCAACTTGTTTTACATATGTGTATGATACAACCTGGGATGTGGACAGATCCCATGCAGCCTGAGTGCAGCTTGTACCTGCATAGTTGTGGATACAGGGGCTCTGTAGTGTACATGGATATATGACTGTGTACCTGTTGGGGGGGGCAGTGTGTTTATGTTATCCAAGACCCTATCTGGATTGCTTATTCATGCTCAGCACTTGTTCAGAACTTGTAAGCACTACATAAGCTATTAATTACTATAGCATTCAATCTTCCTCATTACCTAGAGGTAAACAGGTTTTGTACATACTTTTCTCACTTGCTTAGAGTAAATTAGCTTTTGCACTCACTTTCTTCACTTATCTAGGGGAAATTAGTTTTATATTCAGGCATGTCCAAGGGTCAGCTGCCAGTGTTCTCTCCTGCCTATTTGATGAATCTGGACATCTTGAGGCAATGTAGACATTGCCTCATGTACACAGACAATTCTCTCCACCTACCACCCAACACTACAACCTGTGAGAGATGCACTTATCTAGCCAAACTGGAGGTAAAGCTCTCCAACCAAGACTGACCCTGACAGTCATGTGGAGAAGGTAAACATTCACACCACACCACACTCATCACATAGTCTCACTGAATCTACCCCACCATTAATTGGGAAAACTACTTGAGTACCAACTCATTAGCTCAATGCTTTCTGGAATTCATAAACACCAATGCCCTGGATCAACTTATCCAAACACCCACCAGGGGCAACAATATCCTAGACCTAGTGATTACCAACATGAGTGACCGGTGTTCCACACCTGAAGTCAAATCCTCATTGGTCCGATTTGACCATAAGCTGAATACCCTTGATATCCACATCCCGCCCCCCCACCCCATTAAGAGAACCACAGTATAATATGCCTACAAAGCCAACTTCATGCTTCTTAAGACAGACAAGGTGAACGTCATGACACCCATGCTGATGGACAACACTGTTACAACTGCTGAATCCTACACAAATGCACTCTATAAACACTTACATGAGTGCATAGATCGTGCTATCCCAAACAGAACCAAGATGCTATACTCCTAATTAAGGAAGTCAATCTGGTGGTCCCCTGCCATAAACAAACTGTACAACAGAAGGGAGACACTGTTGCAAAAGAGAGTACAATCCCATGCCTCAGTAAGAAGGTGAGATCCCTTATAAGATCCACCAAAGCTAGCTATGGAAACAAAACCACCACTAATTCCAACGACAACCACAAAGCATTCCATAGCTATGTCAAATATCTCAATGTCAACACCCAGATCTGCTCTGAGTTACAGCACAAAGGCACGAACATTACAGAACCAACTGATATTGCCAACATCCTGGCAGATAGGTTCAGTGCTACCTTTCTCCCCTCTCACCCCCTAAAGGGCCCATATTTATACAGAAAGAGTGCAGAGTACCTGTAATCACAACTACACAGGTAAAAGCTGCACACTCTAAAGCCAATATCACAGCATCCATGGGACCGGACAACATCCCAGGCTGCGTTTTACATGAACTTCAGAACGTACTGGCTTCCTACCTATGCACCATGTTCAATAATAGCCTCGCATCGGGCTTTGTGCCCCCTGAATGGTGCACAGCAACAGTTATCCCACTCCACAAAGGTGGCGCCACAACGGAGCATGGGACCTATTGCCCTATAGGCCTGACTAGTCTTGTCTGCAAGGCTATGGAGCACATCATCATGGATCTCAGTCACAAAGACATTGGGTACCTCCAAACCTTTGACCCTTCCCAGTTTGGCTTTGGTAAGAGCAGACCATGCCTCCTAAACCTGGTGGACTTCTTAGAGACAGTTACCAAGATATTAGATGAGGGTAAAGAGGTCCAAACAGCCTACCTTGATCTCTCAAAGGCTTTCAACACCAATCCCCATTCTGGTATTATTGACATACCCATCCACCTGAACATTAACCCCTATGTCATGTGATGGTTTGCAAAGTGGCTCACGGACAGAACCCACACAGTAGGAGTTGCATACCCTAGATCCGACTGTATACCTGTTACAAGTGGCGTCCCCCATGGCTCAGTCCTAGGACCCCTCATGTTCAGTATATAATTCTCTGATGTACAGGCAAGCACAGAAGGGCTTTGGCTGAAAAGGTTTGCAGATGACTGCAAACTAGGGGCCATAATTGTTTCCCCAGCTGATACAGACACCCTCTGGAAGGGTCGCACTGAGACGGATACCTGGTGTCAATATCATGGCCTCAAGCTGAATGCCAAAAAGTGCATAGTCATCCCCTTTGGATATAACTAATTACCCGCGGACTACCACATAGGTGCTAGTCCCCTACATACAGAAAAGGTAATAAGGGATCTGGGAACCCTAGTAAATAGCAATCTCTCCTTTGATACCCATAATGACAAGGTGGTTAGAATATCCTTCTACGTGGCCCCCCTAATCTCTAATGGGTTCGCATCCAGAACAAAGGAGGCCATTGTGCCTCTCTACACATGACTTATTAGACCCATTAAAGGATTCAACACCCCATTTGAGATGTACCTTACAAGACAAGTGCAGCAGCTTGGAAGACCACAACAGTACTACACCAAGAGGATTACTGACCTCAAACAGATGACCTATTCAGCCCTACCTAAGAAACTCCAGCTGTACTTGGTTGCATACTGCATACTCACAGGTGATCTCTGCTTGACATACAAGGCCCATGTCCAACCCAGTATTGCTGGATATGCTCCACATAAACAGAAGCCCCTGAGAGCCACATGCTCTAGGGATATACACCTAACCACAATGATGACTAGGACATGCTGGACGGATAGATTCCTGACCCGGAGACTCCTCATGCTTTGGAACATGATTCCAATGTACATCAGGCAGGGCCCCTCACTAGCAATCTTCAAGGGAAACCTTGACGGGCGGATGGGAGACAGACATGTACCCTGGGGATCACTGCAGTGGCTCTGCTGGACAGAGGCACAGGGAACTAATGGCTCTGCTGTTCAGAGGCACAGGGAACTAACCTAAGGGGGTGGCAAAACCCAACACACTCTAGCTAGACTTATAAATACCCTTGGGCAGACAGCCTAGTACCTACCTTTGCATTTATTACATATTTTATGTGCATGGATAGTTAACTAGCTCTTCCATTTTGCTTTGATATCATGCTGATAAACTGTTGGGTGACTACAAGTCATATGTATCCTGTTATTGTGTATTGTAAATGCCAATAGACATAACTAATGTTTGCCTAACATAACATAATGCTATGCAACTTGTAATACATATCTGCCTACAATACTGTACATTACACAGTTATTGGCACAATATCCCACAATGCAAATCATAATTGCACAGTGGGCCAACCTTCGACATGTTATTCTCAGTAATGCACCCATACATATGCATACTTTTACAATATATCAACATATACTATCCCCTGTTATAGCACATACTTGTTGGACCACCCCTGCCACTGACAGTGGTTGGTGAGGAATATCTGGGTTCAAAGCCCTTATATAGCATCCCTTATGGTGTATGCGGTGTTTGCCTTGTGACCTACAGCAGTACACACATAAATACTACACGCGTTACTATGCTCAACAATACATCACTACAAGATAACTGTTTCCACTATATGGATTGCATGCACTTTAAATATTACAGATCAGGTACTACACACACAGACATACTGAGTGTTCTACATACCTTATTAGTAACCCGAGGTGTTCTTGACTGTTAATTCAATCCTTTTCAGTTTGTGTTTCAATCTTCTTTGTAACGTTCTGCTGGTATATACAGATGGTTTGAATGTGTGATAAGCCATCCTTTTTCTAGTTAAATATCAGTAACATGTGCTATCCTGACCACCAATTGGTGTTCCAAAGTAGTTAATTGGATGCACATCAGCTGTGCAGCTACTCCATTAGCCAGTACCATGGCAACAGTGGTGTATAACTGAATACTCCACTTGGGCGTTATCCGTTTGCCTTACTTTCGAGGAAGACGGTCTGGATGTGTTGTTTGTGATGTATTTCAACAGCTATATGGAGACAGACAGAAATATATTAGCTTCATGACTCCCGTGGATTGTGTGTAATGGCTAGAAGATGCAGGGTTTGTTTGTACCTGATACTTCTGCAGATGTTTCAGTCTGGCAAGGATGTTTGGGCAGCTCAAGGCTATATGGCTATGCATGAACTGTTAGGTGGTTTACAATGTGCTCACCAGACATCCTTGGTTTGGTGTACATGTGTATCATACTGTGCTGTTATCAGTAATTGGTAACACTTCCCGGTGTACACACAACCCTCTGAAACGGGATTAGTGCAAACAAACCCTGTAACATCAGCAGCTGTTCCATTGTATAACAGCAACTATTTCACATATGGCCATGTTAGCATGTCTCTGACAAGGTATGTTAAGGCTTCTGCAGATGTCGTACAGTGAGTGAATGATTTGTGATATTATTACAGTTTGTATTGTAATTTGTTTGGGTGTGGGAGTGATGTTGGTGGGTGCACATAGCAGATGCAGGTGTGTAGGAACTGCTTTTATACATTATCAATATGTCCATGAGGGTTCCTTCCCTATTTGAACACCTATCCTTTAGTGGATTAATACTATGGTAATTGCAGGCTGATTCATTAAGGCACTGTTAATTGGTTCCTGTATAGCATGCAGGTGATGTTAGTCCTTGAATCCTTTCGGCAATACATCGGAATGTAATAAAGTGTTGCTACATGAAAGCTGTGTATTTCTGTCATAGGTATTTGCAGTCATTGGAGTTATGTTGGTGACTGACCATTTTTGGCTAGGGTTCCCACCTTTTCAAATAGCCATAGTGGGACATTTTCGGGACACACATTAGGTTTTACAGGCCGACACAAACCCACTGTCAGTACAAGGGATAGAACTTTGCTTTTTTGCCTAAATATAAGCTTATTCTTGTAGCAGTTTAGTTGCTTATCCTGTTTCTTGTAACATGTAGGTATTTTAGATACAGAAAGAACTACTGTATGCAACTATTACATTACATATGGGACATAATTATGCCCTACAATCTCAGGACATTTGCCACGTTTAATATTTTTGGTCAGGACACAACCGCCCAAAGAGGGGCTGTCCCCTCGTAAAGTGGGACTGGTGGTAACCCTATCACTGGCTCATGTCCATACCACATATTTGTAATAGTGTATAGGCATATACTCTCCATGTCCTTTGTTCATAAAGTTTGGTCGTGGCGGAATGTGTGATTGCAATGGTCCATGTTATACTCATATATGAACACTTCAACCACTGTATAGGGGATACCTATGGAATCCCGAAACCACACAGTTCCGATGCCCACAGTACCAGGCCCATACTACAATACCCCACATGACTGACAGCAACAGTAACAGAAAGTGACACAATCATGGAGCACACACACATACACACAGACACACTGCTACCCACCCCATCCAAACAAACCATCCTACCCTACGTATGAGCAGGTGGGCAAGCCCCACTACACCCCTCATGTGGGTGTCTGCACCCCCCACATCCCCCTACTTTAATATTCTACCTCCTACATTGCACAAACAGATGCACAAAGCAAACCCACACCCACACAATGCAATCCCCCAGGAACACACACCACACTCAGAACACACACTTACACACACTACAGCCCTCAGAAACACACTTACACATAGTAACCTACCTGAACCGCAACACCAGAAGCACTGACTAAATTTCCCTCAACATCGGGATTTTAAACCTCACGCTTCTGGTGTTTTGGTACTGTGGTCTTTCGGACTTTAAGCCTCGTGATTACGCGCGTCGGTATGTCAAGCAGTTGGTATGTGGTAGGTATATGTAACTCCATGATTATGTAGATGTTGTTAACTTATCTATATATCTATATATATATGTATATCCCCATATATCGACCGACATCTCTCTCTCTCTCTATATATATATATATATATATATATATATATATATACATATATATATAAATATATATAGAGCATACACCTTTCATTGGGTATATGCCGGTTTGTCCAATTTCCACACATTCCTACCTTTTGTGTTTTAACCTGTCAGTATACACAGCTGCCATTGGTACATCTCAGGTAGCTTAGTGGTAGGTTATTGTGAAGATTGCGTACATGGTTGTGTGTTCTAATCCTGGCAGTGGTAATTTTACCTCTCAGAGCAGGCACTGGTAGTGCAAGGGTGATTAATGCACATTTCAGAGGTTGTGTGTTCCAAATGTTTATTATTCTGTGGAATACTACCTATATATGCAAGCTGTGGTTAAGGTATACTTTGTAACATGTAAATCATCTGAGAAGATTCCTGTCACGGCTACTCCCCATTATTTGGAAGTACATCCCTGATTACATTATATGAAACCCCTCACTAACACTCCAGGGAATCCTTGCAGAGTGGGTGGGGAACAGTGGATACACCCCAGGGTTTTTGCAATTGACTCTGCTCCACAAAGGGACAGTTAGTTAATCAATGGGGTGGCGACAGCAGACACTTTTTGGCTATGCTTATGACTGGCCTCGGGCAGTTAAGCATGTACCTACCTATGTATCTATGAACCTATATATACAGTATGGACACATGCTGATAGCTTAATTTACTGTTCAGGTATTAACTTACCTTGTGCCAATGGCAGTTGTGTGTACAATAGGTGAGGGCTGCCTCTGTAGGATGCACACAGTCGACCACCTATACATGACAATTTACAGGTGTTTGTGTGTGTGTGTGTGTGCCATCCACATTTGCTGTGTGTGCAGGTCGAGAAGGGTGTCATTCCATAAGTGCCTACACTGTCAGTGTGTGCTGTACGTTCCTTCTTTGCCAAGGCATGGGCATACTGGACACACCTCCGTCTGCCTACTGGGGCTGGCACAGGGTGTTCGTGGTCTGAGTCCTTCTGTGACTGTGGGGCCCTTGGCAATGGTGGTGGGCTGTGAGGGCCTTCACCATTATGTCCCTGCTGCAGCTGTTTCCGCAGGATCATATTGTGTAGCGTGGCATATACTATGAAGAGTTGGGCACATGTGCCTGAAGAGTACTGCAAGGCTCCACCAGATATGTCTAAGCAATGGAACCATGATTTCAGCATCCCAAACAAGTGCTCTATGATGATTCTGGTTTCTGCGTATGCTTCATTATGGCATTCTTGCATGGCTGTGTGTGCATTTCTGATGGGAGTCATCATCCACGGTTCCAGTGCATAGCCAGCATCCCCCACCAGGTGGCCATATGCGATGTTCCCCCTAGCAAATACCTGATACAGCTGTGAGGCATGCCAGATGTGGGAGTCGTGATAGGTTCCAGGGCTGCCAGCACACACATCCATGATAATGCCCTGGGCATTGCACATGACCTGGCAGTTGATGGAGGGGTATCCCTTGCAGTTTATGTTGTGCTTACCCTGCTCACCGGGTGGTGTCTTGATGTGTATGTGCATGCAGTCTATTGCACCCAGTACCTCTGGGTAGTCTGCCACACAGTGGAAGAGACGCATATTGCTGGCCATCTCCTCCTGCTTTCGGGGGAAGTATATGTGCTCATTGGCATGTGGTAACATGGCATCCAGGAACTGGTGGAGTACCCTGGATGCTGATGCCTGTGAGATCCCCATGATATCCCCAGTTGGCCTTTGAAAGGTACCTGTGGCTAGTATTCTCAAGCTTACACATACCTTCATGTCCACTGGGATGGGTGCCCCTGTTATTTCTTGCTGAGACATGGCTGGCACAGCTCAACAAGTTGATGTATGGTGTCCCTGTCCACCCTGTAATGCTCTACTATCTCCAGATCATGTAGCCCCTGGTAGGTTACCCTGGGTCTGAACACTCTTCTCTTCCTCTGGTGCCTAAGATGGTTGTCAGCATCATCCTCCACATCACCGTCAGTCTCCAACACATGCTGGTGAATCAAAGCTATGGCAGCCCCTAACATGTACATATTAAAAGTTCCCCATCTGTATTCACCAATGGTGCAGAGTGTCTGGGAATACACAAGTGTGTGTGTGTGTTTGTGGGGCTTTCACACTTTATACTAATGTGCAATGGATGATGCTGGTGTAATTGTGTGTGTGTATGTGCAATTCCAGCTGCAGAGTATCTTAATTATGGGTTTTGTAGCAGGTACTGCTATTGTGGGGCCTTTGGTGTTGACTTATGCTTGGCTACCGTAATTCATCTATTGCCCTTTACTTCACTTTTCAACCCGATTCCCCTCCCATTGTCAGGCATGCATCCAGCTGCCTGCTTTCTTGTTTTGTACTTTCACAACCCAGGATTGTGTTGCAAAATGTGTTATGTAACTGATCTACTGCAAGTTTACTTTGTTCTGCTGTGACAGTTTTCTTTTCTTTGCAGTGTGGCACCTCCCCTTTTCTGTTCTGCAGGTAGTTTCTAGCAGCCTTGTTAGCTGTTGTCAATTGCCCACTGTGAGTTCCTAGGTGTTAATTACTCATTTGTACTCCAATTACCATGCTGCAGCATTTCCTTATTGTCTTCCTGTATCCTTCCTGTTTCAGCTATGGTGCGCACTACACACAGCCATTTACCGGGTTTCGAGCGCTTTTTCATCCATGTTCACATGCACTTTGGTTACCTTGTGTGCTCTCAGCTAAGCAAAGCTATGGCTACTTCCACACCCCTATCCTGCGGCTCTGCTTAGCAACAGGCAACCCAGATTAGCAATGCTCCAATGTGCTTACAGCTACGGTGGCGCACCCCTCTCTTGATGTCATGTTTACCTCCAGGCCACATCTCGGTTTTGTACCGCTACACTGTGTGGTACATCCTTACGATGGCAGGGAGTTTGTGATTCAGTATTACTTGACTCATTTGCATGGCATTGACTACTAATTCCTAGTTACCATGCAGAACACTGTCACAGACCCTTAGCAACCCTTGTGCCATGGCTGTGGTGTAGCATGCGTGCCATTGACTATTATGGGGAATTCATGAATTGTGTTACATAGCAGTTTTATGACATCTAAATAAATTTTCATTGTGATCCCGTTTGCACACCAATGCACTGCGAATTTACTTTGCATTAGTGTGGCCATGACATTAAATGTTATTTTTTATGTGTTGTGCATGTTTTTTATGCCTTTGGCTATATATTTAGCCATTTGCATATATTAACATTATAATACATAAGTTAGGTCCACTTTCAAGGCTCCAATTTTATGTTTGAAAAAATGTAAACCATTTTTTTGGTTTACATTTCTTCATGTTTACACTACACCTGCACCACTTCATGAATCGCTATATACCTTTATTTGCATGCTACACTGCTGTGCATGGGGTAATTAGCATACATGCGCCGGGAGCTGCACAGCTCTGTCGTACACTGGTAGTGCACATGGAAACGGCCTGTACCTGAATGCTCGGTGGCCATATTTGGTGCTAGTTCACTGACGCTACTCCGGCGCCTGGTGCAAGCTTCATGAATCCCGGGGCATGACATTCTGTCACAGTGCCATTTTGTACAGCTTGACTGGATGATCCTGTGTCCTGCTTTTCTAAGCCTATGCCCTTTTCTGCTCAATAAGCTCCAACTGCTTTATCTATAATTTCAGTTGTTGTTCCATTTTAGGACAGTAGTTACTTAAAATACATCTTTTTCTAACATCCTCCTGTATATCAACAGAGATTCCTAATGAGAAAACCTTTTTGCCTAGGAAAATCGAAGAACACAGTTCAAAACCTATTTTATTTTATCAGCTCTCCTCTCATCCACAAATAACTGTCAGAATTGTTAGCCAGTATATCACCTAGCCACAGCACCCAGCATCTCCTATTAAATATTCTAAGTTCTTTTTGAGCATACTATGGCAATACTTATTCTATACAGGGACTTTAACTGTATGGGTCTCCACTGAAAAATGTGCCTCAAGCTCAGTGGAACTGCATATTTAATACATTTCAAATTAATAAAAAAAAGTTTATTTACCTCTGTTTTCTGTATCTCTGTAGAGGTATGCATGCACATGCATGAATGCACACACACACACGTATATGACTGTAGTAAAAAAATCCTTACTGTGAAAAAAATATCTTTTACCAAAACTTACATTAAATGAAAAACACTTTTCTTGAATCTCATTCACATCTTACCAAATGGTACATAACTCACTAAATCCCAGATAAAACTGATTGCAAAAATGAGGAATAGTTTAATTTTGTGATCAGTTACCCCCCCCCCCCCCCACACACACACACAAAATGGAACACCATCAGACCAAATATGTCTGAATAGTAGTACTGCTAGCGGACTTTATTTTCTGAAGGTAAGGTGTAGGGTTAGGGTTTGTGTCAGGGGCAAGTGTAGAGTTAGCAGACATAACTAAGGATGGACAGGGGTGCTTCCTTTTTTGTGTAGGCTTGGCTGTAACCTTTCTGTGAGTATGCATAGTTCTCAGCTTTGTCCTGGGTTCTTAAATTAGTGGTCTTGTGATTCATTCTCAGCTTGCATGTTGTGATATTTCATTTTTAGATCAAGTAAAGAGCTATTAACTTTTTTTTGTAGCTCCAGCCACAACCTTTTGCTTTTTGACATTTCTACACCTTAGTAAATTCCTTAACTTCATCCTGCAAAGCTTCACATAAGACTGAGAATGTGTAAGCCTAAAAGGCTCAAAACTAGTAAATAAAATAAAAATAAAACGAGCCACCTTAGGCAGTGAGTCGTGGAAAAGCAATTTACTCAACAACAATCGACTGCAACAATATGACTAAAGCGCTTTCACCATAAAACATAGTTGGCTTCATCAGTAACAAAATTAAATTAAATTAGTATTATATACTCTAATCAATCTGCCAATTAAACCAGCATTACATCTGTAATTAAATTACCCTGACTAAGCTTTAAAGGCACATATCTACTGTCAGAAATCTAACTCTTAAAAAACTTCCATAATGACCCCTGAAATGTTTTAAACTTTATAAAACATTTTGTTAGTGTTAACATCACATAAACAATATAAACTTTTATTAAAATAAAACCTATACATATTTTAAAATGTTCAAAATAAATTATTCAAAATTCACTAATAATTAAACCAATGCTGCTCTTTGTTTTAAAAAGGGAGCTATAAGTGTTGTCATTTAAACCTGACTTGCAACAAGCATTTAGTCTCAGCTGCTATTTCGCTTTTAATTCCAATTTGTCATCACCTCCCCCATGAATCTCTTAAAATTGGGACATTCTAGGGTGTGTATATATAATGCATTGTTCATTTTTTTGTTTCTAATGTCTCTAAGGTGCTCGTTACCCTAGTTTAGAAGCCATGTATTTTTCAACACCCCTCTGGGTTTGACATAGCTTTGTATGTTAGGCAGAGATCGCCTCTGAGTAGGCGATATCCGACAGAGTAAAGCTGGAGTTTTTTTGAGATGGTATGCATAGGGCATCTCCTCACATGTGTAGTTCTGATCTGTAGTATATGTCTCTAAAGTGAACAGCACCTCCACCATTATATGCACAGCTGTCCACACATCTGGCAATGACAGTTTGTGAGGATTCATGTCGGTGATTCATATAGTTTGCAAGTGTTGCACATGGGTAGCCATTGTGATGCATTGCAGGTCCGACCTGTATATTGTGACAGGACCATACATTATGTGTACATATGGTAAATGGCCACATGGCAGATAGATCTGTGCATTACGATGCCTGATTAATAATAACATTCTTACCTCCAATGGGCTGCTGTCGCAGCGGAACGCCAGAGGTACCTAAATAGGAGTAACACAGCAGTATGTGCATTATCCACGCCTGTATGATAGCTACATGGTGCAATGTGCATGTTAACACATACACCAGTACATTAGACTATACTATGGTCTATGCACATGTGTGCATACACAGAGTAGCATACTATAGTATGCGGCATGTGTGTATACATGCCTTGCATATGATGTTACATTACATATTGTACAGTGACACATGCAACTATATGGAATTTGGTTGTTATAGGTACAGTAGTGACTTACCAAGCAACTTCAGGCTTGCTGGTTGAGAGACACCCACCTCCACAATATTGGCTAAGGCTTGTGGATGTTGTTCTGCAGGTGTCCCCAGGTTGGCCAGTAGCTCCTGCTACATGTGAGTGGAGGCTGGGTTGGTGGTCTACCACCCGTTGCACCTTGTTCCCTGGCGATTGCATTCTCATGCTGTTTTGCCCATCTAATGAGGTCTGTACAATGTCTGCGCACCTGCTGGTTTGTGTGGTTGTGGCCACCCACATCATTAACCCTCCTGCAAAGTTCCATCCACAGGACATCCCGTTTCTGTGCATCCTGTGGCACATGGCTGAACAGGATATCATGATTGTCATGTAGGTATGGGATGAGGGCCTCATCCTCCAAGCAGGTATAAGGGGGTAGCCTTGCACGAGGCATACCTAGAAGACATAATGATGGAGACAGGTCACAGTAACTTACAGAGACATACAGAGCTACAGCTGAACATACATGTGTATCACATTTATTATGATTAAATAGTTGTCTTTGCAAATCTTCATGACACTGACACCACTGACATATTTGTGTCACACACATGTGACACTCAATGGTGAGTGGATATCATCACCATATATGTGTGTGTGTGTCACCTGATTCCATTGCTCATACTCCACATAAATGCTGTCTTGATGTGGGCATGTCTGTTTGCCTGTACTGGTGTTCCTACCTATCAGCACATGGCTGGATGTGTCCACATTAATGCAGTCGACCTTGATGCTGTGTATATGTCACATATAAACACTTACACTGCCTTTACGGACATGACCTGTGACCCTGCAGACTTGCTCATGGAAGGTTTTACATGTATGTGTTCTGCCATATACATCTACATGGCACTGTACAGCAATTCAACATCCTGCCATGTATCACCTGTGTTGCACATGTGATACACATGGGACACTGGCTAGCCAGATGGTATTTCCAGGGATGGATATCAACTATAGCAAGCACAATCAAAGTCAACTAGTAGGCTATATGCCCTGGGCCATGTATGAATCTAGGATGAAAGGGTACCTAGCTGTAGCCGACAGGCGGGTCTCTGGGGCCAGGTGGAGCAGTGCCTCATAACTGTTCCACAGGGTTAACGATACATTTACCAAGCAGTCATCACACCATGTCTGAGAGGGGGGTGATGTGCAGCTTTGCTGGACAGGAATGTATAGTATGGCAGGACTATGTAAAGTGTATGGGACAAGGATCTGTCCAGCATGTGGTGATCCTAGTACTAGGAAGGTGGATGTCCATGAAGTATGTGTTTGAGATCAGGATGTGTACATGTAGCATGTCCAACATCACTGGGTTGGACATGGATTTATTCAGGGTATGCATCATGCTACATAGTGGAGATGGGGAATGGGAAGGCTGGTGTAGGCCATCTAAACATGGCCAATACCCCTTAAAGGAAATATGTGATCTGATAAGGGTCACTTGAGTGTTGTGTATTGCTGGACAATGATCTCTATATTCATGGATGGCACCCTGTCATGATTAGGGTTGCCACATACGACTACCTGACAGGTGTGGTGACGTAACTATCACAGGAAAGACAACTGCCCAGCTGCATTCCTTACACACAGTGTCCATTATGTTGACCGCTGCCTAGGTGGTAGTTCATGGGTACAGGGTTATTAACATAGGGGTGACAATGCAATATGTAGCTGTCAGATTGTGGCCATATGTCACACACACCTCACTCACAAAGCCCCTTCTGTATGTTGTCCACAACAGTCTGAGTCGGCTATTGCTCCTAGGTCATAGTCATTTGCATACTTCAATAGGCAGATGCCTTCTGTTAGTCTGTGTGGTATGGACTACAATGAGGGGGAGTACAATTAATTAACCCTGTCTTACTGTAGCTGGCAATGGTGTGATGTGCATGTATTATTCAGACACCTTCTGTAGTGTTGGTTCGGCCAGCAGTCCCATTGCAAAACACTCCTGTGACATAGGAATGTACATCTAGTATAGCGGGTGCACGTGGAACACTGTATGGGTGATGATGTCCTATGGCCTTAATTAGGAGTATGCAGTGTGAAATCTTGGTTCTGGTTCGGATAGCACAATCTATGTACTGCTGACATCAAATAATTTGATCAAGGTTCATGGCCTTTCAGACCAGACTCAGCAGGATAGTAGTGCAGTACTTCCCATTATCAGTGTGGTGCCTCCCCCTTTGTGGGTTGTGATACCTGCTGGTGTGCACCATTCAGTATGTACACAGCCTGACATGAAGCTATGTTTTACATGATGTGTATGTGGAGAGCAACTTGTTTTACATATGTGTATGATACAACCTGGGATGTGGACAGGTCCCATGCAGCCTGAGTGCAGCTTGTAACTGCATAGTTGTGGATACAGGGGCTCTGTGGTGTACATGGATATATGATTGTGTACCTGTTAGGGGGGCAGTGTGTTTATGTTATCCAAGACCCTATCTGGATTGCTTATTCATGCTCAGCACTTGTTCAGAACTTGTAAGCACTACGTAAGCTACTAATTACTATAGCACTCAATCTTCCTCATTACCTAGAGGTAAACAGGTTTTGTACATACTTTTCTCACTTGCTTAGAGTAAATTAGCTCTTGCACTCACTTTCTTCACTTATCTAGGGGAAATTAGTTTTATATTCAGGCATGTCCAAGGGTCAGCTGCCAGTGTTCTCTCCTGTCTATTTGATGAATCTGGACATCTTGAGGCAATGTAGACATTGCCTCATGTACACAGACAATTCTCTCCACCTACCACCCAACACTACAACCTGTGAGAGATGCACTTATCTAGCCAAACTGGAGGTAAAGCTCTCTCCAACCAAGACTGACCCTGATAGTCATGTGGAGAAGCTAAACATTCACACCACACCACACTCATCACATAGTCTCATTGAATCTACCCCACCATTAATTGGGAAAACTACTCGTGTACCAACTCATTAGCTCAATGCTTTCTGGAATTCATAAACACCAATGCCCTGGATCAACTTATCCACACACCCACCAGGGGCAACAATATCCTAGACCTAGTGATTACCAACATGAGTGACCGGTGTTCCACACCTGAAGTCAAATCCTTGTTGGTCCGATCTGACCATAAGCTGAATACCCTTGATATCCACATCCCACCCCCCACCCCATTAAGGGAACCACAGTATAATATGCCTACAAAGCCAACTTCATTCTTCTTAAGACATACATGGTGAATGTCATGACACCCATGCTGATGGACAACACTGTTACAACTTCTGAATTCTACACAAATGCACTCTATAAGCACTTACATGAGTACATAGATTGTGCTATCCCAAACAGAACCAAGATGCTATACTCCTAATTAAGGAAGCCAATCTGGTGGTCCCCTGCCATAAACAAACTGTACAACAGAAGGGAGACACTGTTGCAAAAGAGAGTACAATCCCATGCCTCAGTAAGAAGGTGAGATCCCTTATAAGATCCGCCAAAGCTAGCTACGGAAACAAAACCACGACTAATTCCAACGACAACCACAAAGCATTCCATAGCTATGTCAAATATCTCAATGTCAACACCCAGATCTGCTCTGAGTTACAGCACAAAGGCACGAACATTACAGAACCAACTGATATTGCCAACATCCTGGCAGATAGGTTCAGTGCTACCTTTCTCCCCTCTCACCCCCTAAAGGGCCCATATTTATACAGAAAGAGTGCAGAGTCCCTGTAATCACAACTACACAGGTAAAAGCTGCACACTCTAAAGCCAATATCACAGCATCCATGGGACCAGACAACCTCCCAGGCTGCGTTTTACACGAACTTCAGAACGTACTGGCTTCCTACCTATGCACCATGTTCAATAATAGCCTCGCATCGGGCTTTGTGCCCCCTGAATGGTGCACAGCAACAGTTATCCCACTCCACAAAGGTGGTGCCACAATGGAGCATGGGACCTATTGCCCTATAGGCCTGACTAGTCTTGTCTGCAATGCTATGGAGCACATCATCATGGATCTCAGTCACCAAGACATTGGCTACCTCCAAACCTTTCACCCCTCCCAGTTTGGCTTTATTAAGAGCAGACCATGCCTCCTAAACCTTGTGGACTTCTTAGAGACAGTTACCAATGCATTACATGAGGGTAAAGAGGTCCACACAGCCTACCTTGATCTCTCAAAGGCTTTCAACACCATTCCCCATTCTGGTATTATTGACATACCCATCCACCTGAACATTAACCCCTATGTCATGTGATGGTTTGCAAAGTGGCTCACGGACAGAACCCACACAGTAGGAGTTGCATACCCTAGATCCGACTGTATACCTGTTACAAGTGGCGCCCCCATGGCTCAGTCCTAGGACCCCTCATGTTCAGTATATAATTCTCTGATGTACAGGCAAGCACAGAAGGGCTTTGGCTGAAAAGGTTTGCAGATGACTGCAAACTAGGGGCCATAATTGTTTCCCCAGCTGATACAGACACCCTCTGGAAGGGTCGCACTGAGACGGATACCTGGTGTCAATATCATGGCCTCAAGCTGAATGCCAAAAAGTGCATAGTCATCCCCTTTGGATATAACTAATTACCCGCGGACTACCATATAGGTGCTAGTCCCCTACATACAGAAAAGGTAATAAGGGATCTGGGAACCCTAGTAAATAGCAATCTCTCCTTTGATACCCATAATGACAAGGTGGTTAGAATATCCTTCTACGTGGCCCCCCTAATCTCTAATGAGTTCACATCCAGAACAAAGGAGACCATTGTGCCTCTCTACACATGACTTATTAGACCCATTAAAGGATTCAACACCCCATTTGAGATGTACCTTACAAGACAAGTGCAGCAGCTTGGAAGACCACAATAGTACCACACCAAGAGGATTACTGACCTCAAACAGATGACCTATTCAGCCCTACCTAAGAAACTCCAGCTGTACTCGGTTGCATACCGCATACTCACAGGTGATCTCTGCTTGACATACAAGGCCCATGTCCAACCCAGTATTGCTGGATATGCTCCACATAAACAGAAGCCCCTGAGAGCCACATGCTCTAGGGATATACATCTAACCACAATGATGACTAGGACGTGCTGGACGGGTAGATTCCTGACCCGGAGACTCCTCATGCTTTGGAACATGATTCCAATGTACATCAGGCAGGGCCCCTCAATAGCAATCTTCAAGGGAAACCTTGACGGGCGGATGGGAGACAGACATGTACCCTGGGGATCACTGCAGTGGCTCTGCTGGACAGAGGCACAGGGAACTAATGGCTCTGCTGTTCAGAGGCACAGGGAACTAACCTAAGGGGGTGACGAAACCCAACACACTCTAGCTAGGCTTATAAATACCCTTGGGCAGACAGCCTAGTACCTACCTTTGCATTTATTACATATTTTATGTGCATGGATAGTTAACTAGCTCTTCCATTTTGCTTTGATATCATGCTGATAAACTGTTGGGTGACTACAAGTCATATGTATCCTGTTATTGTGTATTGTAAATGCCAATAGACATAACTAATGTTTGCCTAACATAACATAATGCTATGCAACTTGTAATACATATCTGCCTACAATACTGTACATTACACAGTTATTGGCACAATATCCCACAATGCAAATCATAATTGCACAGTGGGCCAACCTTCGACATGTTATTCTCAGTAATACACCCATACATATGCATACTTTTACAATATATCAACATATACTATCCCCTGTTATAGCACATACTTGTTGGACCACCCCTGCCACTGACAGTGGCTGGTGAGGAATATTTGGGTTCAAAGCCCTTATATAGCATCCCTTATGGTGTATGCAGTGTTTGCCTTGTGACCTACAGCAGTACACACATAAATACTACACAAGTTACTATGCTCAACAATACATCACTACAAGATAACTGTTTCCACTATATGGATTGCATGCACTTTAAATATTACAGATCAGGTACTACATACACAGACATACTGAGTGTTCTACATACCTTATTAGTAACCCGAGGTGTCCTTGACTGTTAATTCAATCCTTTTCAGTTTGTGTTTCAATCTTCTTTGTAACGTTCTGCTGGTATATACAGATGGTTTGAATGTGTGATAAGCCATCCTTTTTCTAGTTAAATATCAGTAACATGTGCTATCCTGACCACCAATTGGTGTTCCAAAGTAGTTAATTAGATGCACATCAGCTGTGCAGCTACTTCATTAGCCAGTACCATGGCAACAGTGGCGTATAACTGAATACTCCACTTGGGCGTTATCCGTTTGCCTTACTTTCAAGGAAGATGGTCTGGATGTGTTGTTTGTGATGTATTACAACAGCTATATGGAGACAGACAGAGATATATTAGCTTCATGACTCCCGTGGATTGTGTGTAATGGCTAGAAGATGCAGGGTTTGTTTGTACCTGATACTTCTGCAGATGTTTCAGTCTGGCAAGGATGTTTGGGCAGCTCAAGGCTATATGGCTATGCATGAACTGTTAGGTGGTTTACAATGTGCTCACCAGACATCCTTGGTTTGGTGTACATGTGTATCATACTGTGCTGTTAATCAGTAATTAGTAACACTTCCCGGTGTACACACAACCCTCTGAAACGGGATTAGTGCAAACAAACCCTGTAACATCAGCAGCTGTTCCATTGCATAACAGCAACTATTTCACATATGGCCATGTTAGCATGTCTCTGACAAGGTATGTTAAGGCTTCTGCAGATGTCGTACAGTGAGTGAATGATTTGTGATATTATTACAGTTTGTATTGTAATTTGTTTGGGTGTGGGAGTGATGTTGGTGGGTGCACATAGCAGATGCAGGTGTGTAGGAACTGCTTTTATACATAATCGATATGTGCATGAGGGTTCCTTCCCTATTTGAACACCTATCCTTTAGTGGATTAATACTATGGTAATTGCAGGCTGATTCATTAAGGCACTGTTAATTGGTTCCTGTATAGCATGCAGGTGATGTTAGTCCTTGAATCCTTTCGGCAATACATCGGAATGTAATAAAGTGTTGCTACATGAAAGCTGTGCATTTCTGTCATAGGTATTTGCAGTCGTTGGAGTTATGTTGGTGACTGTCCATTTTTGGCTAGGGTTCCCACCTTTTCAAATGGCCATAGTGGGACATTTTCGGGACACACATATCAGGTTTTACAGGCCGACACAAACCCACTGTCAGTACAAGGGATAGAACTTTGCTTTTTTGCCTAAATATAAGCTTATTCTTGTAGCAGTTTAGTTGCTTATCCTGTTTTTTGTAACATGTAGGTATTTTAGATACATAAAGAACTATTGTATGCAACTATTACATTACATATGGGACATAATTATGTCCTACAATCTCAGGACATTTGCCACGTTTAATATTTTTGGTCAGGACACAACCGCCCAAAGAGGGTCTGTCCCCTCGTAAAGTGGGACAGGTGGTAACCCTATCACTGGCTCATGTCCATGCCACATATTTGTAATAGTGTATAGGCATATACTCTCCGTATCCTTTGTTCATAAAGTTTGGTCGTGGCAGAATGTGTGATTGCAATGGTCCATGTTATACTCATATATGAACACTTCAACCACTGTATAGGGGATACCTGTGGAATCCCGAAACCACACAGTTCCGACGCCCACAGTACCGGGCCCAGACTACAATACCCCACATTACCGACAGCAACAGTAACAGAAAGTGACACAAACATGGAACACACACACCCACACACAGACACACTGCTACCCACCACATCCAAACAAACCATCCTACCCTACGTATGAGCAGGTGGGCAAGCCCCACTACACCCCTCATGTGGGTGTTTGCGCCCCCCACACCCCCCTACTTTAATATTCTACCTCCTACATTGCACAAACAGATGCACAAAGCAAACCCACACCCACACAATGCAATCCCCCAGGAACACACACCACACTCAGAACACACACTTACACACACTACAGCCCTCAGAAACACACTTACACATAGTAACCTACCTGAACCGCAACACCAGAAGCACTGACTAAATGTCCCTCAACATCGGAATTTTAAACCTCACGCTTCTAGTGTTTTGGTACTGTGGTCTTTCGGACTTTAAGCCTCGTGATTACGCGCATCGGTTTGTCAAGCAGTTGGTATGTGGTAGGTATCCCATTTATATGTAACTCCATGGTTATGTAGATGTTGTTAACCTATCTATATATCTACATATATATGTATATCCCCATATATCGACATCTCTCTCTCTCTCTGTATATATATATATATATATATATGTATATATATATATATATATATATATATATATATATATATAGAGCATACACCTTTCATTGGGTATATGCCGGTTTGTCCAATTTCCACACATTCCTACCTTTTGTGTTTTAACCTGTCAGTATACGCAACTGCCATTGGTACATCTCAGGTAACTTAGTGGTAGGTTTTTGTGAAGATTGTGTACATGGTTGTGTGTTCTAATCCTGGCAGTGGTAATTTTACCTCTCAGAGCAGGCACTGGTAGTGCAAGGGTGATTAATGCACATTTCAGAGGTTGTGTGTTCCAAATGTTTATTATTCTGTGGAATACTACCTATATATGCAAGCTGTGGTTAAGGTATACTTTGTAACATGTAAATCATCTGAGAAGATTCCTGTCATGGGTACTCCCCATTATTTGGAAGTACATCCCTGATTACATTATATGAAACCCCTCACTAACACTCCAGGGAATCCTTGCAGAGTGGGTGGGGAACAGTGGATACACCCCAGGGTTCTTGCAATTGGCTCTGCTCCACAAAGGGACAGTTAGTTAATCAATGGGGTGGCAACAGCAGACACTTTTTGGCTATGCTTATGACTGGCCTCAGGCAGTTAAGCATGTACCTACCTATGTATCTATGGACCTATATATACAGTATGGACACATGCTGATAGCTTAATTTACTGTTCAGGTATTAACTTACCTTGTGCCAATGGCAGTTGTGTGTACAATAGGTGAGGGCTGCCTCTGTAGGATGCACACAGTAGACCACCTATACATGACAATTTACAGGTGTTTGTGTGTGTGTGTGTGTGTGTGTGTGTGTGCCATCCACATTTGCTGTGTGTGCAGGTCGAGAAGGGTGTCAGTCCATAGGTGCCTACACTGTCAGTGTGTGTGCTATACGTTCCTTCTTTGCCAAGGCATGGGCATACTGGACACACCTCCGTCTGCCTACTGGGGCTGGCACAGGGTGTTCGTGGTCTGAGTCCCTCTGTGACTGTGGGGCCCTTGGCAATGGTGGTGGGCTGTGAGGGCCTTCACCATTCTGTCCCTGCTGCAGCTGTTTCCGCAGGATCATATTGTGTAGCATGGCATATACTATGAAGATTTGGGCACACATGCCTGAAGAGTACTGCAAGGCTCCACCAGATATGTCTAAGCAATGAAACCATGATTTCAGCATCCCAAACAAGCGCTCTATGATGATTCTGGTTTCTGCGTATGCTTCATTATGGCATTCTTGCATGGCTGTGTGTGCATTTCTGATGGGAGTCATCATCCACGGTTCCAGTGCATAGCCAGCATCCCCCACCAGGTGGCCATATGCTATGTTCCCCCTAGCAAATACCTGATACAGCTGTGAGGCATGCCAGATGTGGGAGTCGGGATAGCTTCCAGGGCTGCCAGCACACACATCCATGATAATGCCCTGGGCATTGCACATGACCTGGGAGTTGATGGAGGGGTATCCCTTGCAGTTTATGTTGTGCTTACCCTGCTCACCGGGTAGTGTCTTGATGTGTATGTGCGTGCAGTCTATTGCACCCAGTACCTCTGGGTAGTCTGCCACACAGTGGAAGAGACGCATATTGCCGGCCATCTCCTCCTGCTTTCAGAGGAAGTATATGTGCTCATTGCCATGTGGTAACATGGCATCCAGGAACTGGTGGAGTACCCTGGATGCTGATGCCCGTGAGATCCCCATGATATCCCCAGTTGGCCTTTGAAAGGTACCTGTGGCTAGTATTCTCAAGCTTACACATACCTTCATGTCCACTGGGATGGGTTCCCCTCTGTTATTTCTTGCTGAGACATGGCCGGCACAGCTCAACAAGTTGATGTATGGTGTCCCTGTCCACCATGTAATGCTCTACTATCTCCAGATCATGTAGCCCCTGGTAGGTTACCCTGGGTCTGAACACTCTTCTCTTCCTCTGGTGCCTAAGATGGTTGTCAGCATCATCCTCCACATCACCGTTAGTCTCCAACACATGCTGGTGAATCAAAGCTATAGCAGCCCCTAATATGTACATATTAAAAGTTCCCCATCTGTATACACCAATGGTGCAGAGTGTCTGGGAATACACAAGTGTGTGTGTGTGTGCTTGTGGGGCTTTCACACTTTATACTAATGTGCAATGGATGATGCTGGTGTAATTGGGTGTGTATGTGCAATTCCAGCTGCAGAGTATCTTAATTATGGGTTTTATAGCAGGTACTGCTATTGTGGGGCCTTTGGTGTTGACTTATGCTTGGCTACCATGATTCATCTATTGCCCTTTACTTCACTTTTCAACCCGATTCCCCTCCCATTGTCAGGCATGCATCCAGCTGCCTGCTTTCTTGTTTTGTACTTTCACAACCCAGGATTGTGTTGCAAAATGTGTTATGTAACTGATCTACTGCAAGATTGCTTTGTTCTGCTGTGACAGTTCTCTTTTCTTTGCAGTGCTGCACCTCCCCTTTCCTGTTCTGCAGGCAGCTGCTAGCAGCCTTGTTAGCTGTTGTCAATTGCCCACTGTGAGTTCCTAGGTGTTAATTACTCATTTGTACTCCTACCATGCTGCAGCATTTCCTTATTGTCTTCCCGTATCCTTCCTGTTTCAGCTATGGTGCGCACTACACACAGCCATTTACCGGGTTTTGAGCGCGTTTTCATCCATGTTCACATGCACTTTTGGTTACCTTGTGTGCTCTCAGCTAATCAAAGCTATGGCTACTTCCACACCCCTATCCTGCGGCTCTGCTTAGCAACAGGCAACCCAGATTAGCAATGCTCCAATGTGCTTACAGCTACGGTGGCGCACCCCTCTCTTGATGTCATGTTTACCTCCAGGCCACATCTCGGTTTTGTACCGCTACACTGTGTGGTACATCCTTACGATGGCGGGGAGTTTGCGATTCAGTATTACTTGACTCATTTGCATGGCATTGACTACTAATTCCTATTTACCATGCAGAACACTGTCACAGACCCTTAGCAACCCTTGCACCATGGTTGTGGTGTAGCATGCATGCCATTGACTATTATGGGGAATTCATGAATTGTGTTACATAGCAGTTTTATGACATCTAAATAAATTTTCATTGTGATCCCGTTTGCACACCAATGCACTGCAAATTTACTTTGCATTAGTGTGGCCATGATATTAAATGTTACTTTTATGTGTTGTGCATGTTTTTTATGCCATTGGCTATATATTTAGCCATTGGCATATATTAACATTATAATACATAAGTTAGGTCCACTTTCAAGGCTCCGATTTTATGTTTGAAAAAATGTAAACCATTTTTTTGGTTTACATTTCTTCATGTTTACACTACACCTGCACCACTTCATGAATCGCTATATACCTTTATTTGCATGCTACACTGCTGTGCATGGGGTAATTAGCATACATGCGTCGGGAGCTGCACAGCTCTGTCGTACACTGGTAGTGCACATGGAAACGGCCTGTACCTGAATGCTCGGTGGCCATATTTGGCGTTAGTTCGCTGATGCTACTCCGGCGCCTGGTGCAAGCTTCATTAATCCCGGGGCATTACATTCTGTCACAGTGCCATTTTGTACAGCTTGACTGGATGATCCTGTGTCCTGCTTTTCTAAGCCTATGCCCTTTTCTGCTCAATAAGCTCCAACTGCTTTATCTATAATTTAAGTTTTTGTTCCATTTTAGGACAGTAGTTACTTAAAAGACATCTTTTTCTAACATCCTCCTGTATATCAACAGAGATTCCTAATGAGAAAACCTTTTTGCCTAGGAAAATCAAAGAACACAGTTCAAAACCTATTTTATTTTATCAGCTCTCCTCTCATCCACAAATAACTGTCAGAATTGTTAGCCAGTATATCACCTAGCCACAGCACCCAGCATCTCCTATTAAATATTCTAAGTTCTTTTTGAGCATACTATGGCAATACTTATTCTATACAGGGACTTTAACTGTATGGGTCTCCACTGAAAAATATGCCTCAAGCTCAGTGGAACTGCATATTTAATACATTTCAAATTAATAAAAAAAATGTCTTTACCTCTGTTTTCTTTATCTCTGTAGAGGTATGCATGCACATGCATGAATGCACACACACACATGTATATGACTGTAGTAAAAAAATCCTTACTGTGAAAAAAATATCTTTTACCAAAACTTACACTAAATGAAAAACACTTTTCTTGAATCTCATTCACATCTTACCAAATGGTACATAACTCACTAAATCCCAGATAAAACTGATTGCAAAAATGAGTAATAGTTTAATTTTGTGATCAGTTACCCCCAAACACACACACACAAAATGCAACACCGTCAGACCAAATATGTCTGAATAGCAGTACTGCTAGCGGACTTTATTTTCTGAAGGTAAGGTGCAGGGTTAGAGTTAGTGTCAGGGGCAAGTGTAGAGTTAACAGATATAACTAAGGATGGACAGGAGTGCTTCCTTTTTTGTGTAGGCTTGGCTGTAACCTTTCTGTGAGTATGTATAGTTCTCAACTTTGTCCTGGGTTCTTAAATTAGTGGTCTTGTGATTCATTCTCAGCTTGCATGTTGTGATATTTCATTTTTAGATCAAGCAACGAGCTATTAACTTTTTTTGTAGCTCCAGCCACAGCCTTTTGCTTTTTGACATTTCTACACCTTAGTAAATTCCTTAACTTCATCCTGCAAAGCTATGCAAGACTGAGAATGTGTAAGCCTAAAAGGCTCAAAAACTAGTAAATAAAATAAAAATAAAAAACGAGCCACCTTAGGCAGTGAGTGCGTGGAAAAGCAATTTACTCAACAACAATACGACTGCAACAATATGACTAAGCGCTTTCACCATAAAACATAGTTGGCTTCATCAGTAACAAAAATTAAATTAAATTAGTATTATATACTCTAATCAATCTGCCAATTAAACCAGCATTACATCTGTAATAAAATTACCCTGACTAAGCTTTAAAGGCACATATCTACTGTCAGAAATCTAACTCTTAAAAAACTTCCATAATGACCCCTGAAATGTTCTAAACTTTATAAAACATTTTGTTAGTGTTAACATCACATAAACAATATAAACTTTTATTAAAATAAAACCTATACATATTTTAAAATGTTCAAAATAAATTATTCAAAATTCACTAATAATTAAACCAATGCTGCTCTTTGTTTTAAAAAGGGAGCTATAAGTGTAGTCATTTAAACCTGACTTGCAACAAGCATTTAGTCTCAGCTGCCATTTCGCTTCTAATTCCAATTTGTCATCACCTCCCCCATGAATCTCTTAAAATTGGGACATTCTAGAGTGTGTACATATAATGCATTGTTTATTTTTTTGTTTCTAATGTCACTAAGGTGCTCTGTGATACGGTCTTGCAGTCTTCTTATGGTCTTTCCAACGTAAAAACCCGGACATGACAAACATGTAGCTTGGTACACCACCACAGTGGTGTTACAGTTACATCTACTTGGGCACCCTATAGTACATTAAAAACTCCCTATAAGTACACTGGTACCATCAATTATATTCTTACAAGTTTTGCAAGCACCACATTTATACGTAAGGGATCTATGCATAACTTTTTTCTGTCACCACTCTCTAAAATACTTTGTTTCTGTACTGTATTGTAATACCAATACATTAGAATCTACCTTAGCTGTGTTAACTCTGTTTGCATTTAAACCTGCTTTAAGAATGGGCATAAATGTTGTGTTTCTCTTCGCCGTAATTTCTCTCTTAGCTTTCCAAATAAACCTAAGGGGTATCCTCTATTCAGAAACACCCCAATTAATACAAAAATCTCTTTATTGAATAACTCATCATCGCTAATGAGTTGGGATAATCTAACCATTTCGCCTTTTATTATACTCTTCCTTTGATGGAAAGGGTGGCAACTGTTATAGTGCAGTAACATGTTTGAATATGTTTCCTTTCTGTGAATGGCACTGGTTAAAGTTCCCCCAGCAACATCCTTTATTAAATGAATATTTAAAAAGTCAGTCTTTTCAGAGTGCCATTTATATGTGAACTCAAGGAAGGTGGTTGTGCCATTAAGATATTCTATGAAGTTCTTCATCACTTTTTCATCCCCTCACCATAAAATCAGAATGTCATCCAAAAATCTGACATACAATACTAAATTACCCATAAAGGCAGATGAAAAACATATCTTCTTTCCCATTTGAGGAGAAGCAAGTTCGCAAAGCTAGGGGCACATTTGTCCCCATAGCCACTCCTGCCTCTTGATGATAAAATTCACCTTCAAACATTACATAATTGTTGGTCAAAAACCACCTCCACGAGTCCAGCCAACAAATTGACTTTAGTATGGTCAATTAGTCTAATACCCATCAAGCTGTCACAAAAAAAATTCTAGCCCTTCGTTATGAAGTATTACTGAGAACAAATTAACCACATCCACAATCAGGGAACAATAACCTAAATTGCTTGTATTTATTTGTCTATGTAGTTCTAAACAGTGCCGTGAGTCTTTAAGAATATGCTGGGCCTCGCTAACCACTAAACTTGTCTATTTATCTATATATGCTGAACCAGGTTCAGTTTTGGATCCTCTAGCTGCTACTATGGGTCTAAATGGAGGGTTGTATAAGTTTTTGTGAATCTTTGGTATTCCAAAGATTACTGGTGTCCTTGGCGTTTCAACAGTTAAAAATTTCTTGTCCCCTATTTCAATTTCATTTTGAAAGAAAACATCAAACAAAAACTATCAATTTTAGCATATGCTCTATTAACATTATTTCTTGAAGTCCTACTGTATGTTGCACCATCTTTCAATATTTCAAACATTTTCAAAATGTAGTCTATATGGGACATAATGACAACCCACCCCCCAAGTATACGTTGTTTCCTTAATGTGTTTTCTTTTACAAAGTTATTGATATCTTTCAGAACATTCTCATAATTCAATTTATATTGTTCAAAAAGTAGATCTGAAATAATATTTTGATTTAATGTAGAAATCTCATTTTGTAAAAGAGCCAACTTACTGTTGTTGTGCTTAATAATCATTTCAAAGCCTGCTTTATCAAATAACGCCACCAGCTCTCAAAACGCTGACGACCCTTCTTCAATAACTAAAGGCTGTTTCCAAACATGTAAGCCTTTAGCAACCTGTTTCAGGGATAATGATTTGTTCAAAAATGTGCTGTTGAGTTGAAGTGTTCTATACTTTCTACGAAGTTTCTCAAAGGCATTTAAGTGCATTTTAAGGGACATTTCTTGATTAGGGTTACTGTTGTCATTGGAAAGGTCTACTTCAAATGAAGTAAACCATTCATTCAAATCTGTTACTGGTCTATCAACCTTAATGGCAGTTGGGGTGGCCTGCCTTTCTTCCTGAGCCAAAGGGGAGTGCAGGGTGAACAATTTCTCTTGTGAATCAGTCAGGTTATTAGTGGATAAATGCATTGATCTTCCTTCCATCACTACCGCAGTCACTCTTTGAATAGATTGGTTAAGCTGGACCAGTAAAGTTTCCATAATCAAATTAATACTGCAATCCTTCACATAAAATGCCACAGAACTCAGAATAAGTAAAATAAAGCAATGTGTAACCTAAAAGTCTCAAAAAAGACTGAGAATGTCTTGTTTGCCTTTTCTGTTTTCTTTTTTTTTTTGTAGCTTTACTGTGCTAGTATATTTCTTGTAGCAAATTACATTACCTTTTCTACATTTTTTAACTATGCTCTTTCATCTCCAAGTGCTGCCCTTCAGAATTATCTATTCCAGCTCTTTTAGAGCCCAAGCTATTATTTCTAAGAGCCCAAGCTATTATTTCTAAGATTTCACTTTGCCTAGTTACAGCACCATATTGAACAACCTCCATTCCCTAATGTCCAGCAGTGCAGCCACTCTGTTGTGCCAGATTAAGCTGGCCAGTACTAGGCTCTTTGGTTAATTTATTGTATTGTACCTCAGCAGAGGTCTGCTTTAGGTCTATGATAATGGCACAGATATTGTTTTGTCATGGTCCCCTTCTATAAACACACCAAATGACATTTGACAACCTTTATTAAAATTCCATAGACATAGCTTTATTGACCAACTAATATTTTCATTTATTAATCACAGCATAAACATCCATATAACTGTTAACTTAGGGCAGAGTAAACCCACTCACCCCAACCAAGTAAGAAGCATCCTTACCTCCACTTGCTTACTTTTACTCACCAATCAGTGTCCAACCACTCACTTGCATTTCCCAACTCATTGAAATAAACATCCAACCAAGTAAGCATGATCCTCCATCTCCGCTTACTCCTTACCCAGTTACACTCTCACAAAAACGTATTAGGCCTGCCCTACCCTTACCTCATTTCCTCCCAATCATTCTACTTACCTATTTAACCCTTTCTCCCCCTCCAATTTGCTTTTTCCCTTACCCTCATAAAACCTATTACTACTTTTATCTAACCTCCCACCTGAATATGTCCCTGGACAAACTGGTTTGTTACCAAACCTCATTTATTACTTATGTTGTCTCTCCCTTTCAATATAGGCAACTCACAATCAGTTATTCCTGCTTGTACACAGTTTTTTTTATTTGTGAGACACAACTGTGAACAATATTGTCACTTTGAGGATTTCTTTCTAAAATTCAAACTTCTTTTTTCCATCACACAGCAAGGAGCTTCCTTTTTCCTGTCATGCTACTCAAACTTTTAAAAGCAACACATAATTCTTGCTTTACTCAGCAATGAACCTCTTGTTTGGGTAGAGTGTTTCACTTTTAAAATCAATGCCATTTTTTACGACAATTCAGACTGTCTTCCATTTAGATGGTTTTACCTTTAAAAAAAGCATCTTTCATCAATTCACCTTTTTTACAAACTGCCAGTAGTGTTTTGGAAAAAAATAGTTTTGTCACGTGCAGCTTTTTGGTTTTAAGTCATTTAGTATATCAGTAAAGTTATGTTTATGCATCCTGTTAAACCAAGCATTTAGTATCTATAAACCAAGCATTTAGTATCTATAAACCAAGCACTTAATCTATAAACAAAGCAATTAGTATCTATAAACTAAGCATTTAGTATCTATAGCATCATGCACACTAGGCCTGAGTTTTTATGTCAGAAAAACTGACAGACTATTTAAAGAATGTATCTAAATGCATATTAGCAATATTAAAGTCTGCTAGCAAGACATATTATGGACAATGTTGAATATCGATTCTTATCCAAGAAAATATAAGGGGAGGAGATATAATGACTCATTCAGAACGGAATGAAATGAAGTGGATTGCTGAACTACAAGTGTACATCTCACCTGGTCTCAATATGAATTTACCTTTAAAGCCAGCTGTGAAACGGTGGAGTCTGTGCCGGCAGACGTGATTTGCCTCTAAAGGGGAAGGGTCCTAAGTAAGCTTTCTGATTTGTTGTTTACTTTATATTTAAACTGATTTTAAGCTCTTTAATGGCAGATCTGAAGAAAGGTTTGGGATAACCCAAAAGCACTCATTGTATTTGTTATTTTAATAAATAATATTGTTTTTATGTCTGACAGCCTGTCGATTGTATTAGTTTTGGTTCTAGTGTTGTTTTTCAGTTGATGCAGTTTTTTCACTTGTTGCACCTTACTTAAGTGGATTTATATTATATATATATATATATATATATATATATATATATATATATATATATGGATTCCTATTACAAGAATGAAAGTTCACTACTTTGAAATTGTAATAGGAAGCCTCACTTCTGCAAAAGATCACTTTAACGAAAGTGAACTTTTGCGTAAGTGCACTTCACTGAAAACACCGCAGCACAGTGAAGGACATAAAAAACAAGCTTTGTCCTCTAGTATGGTGTGATAGTCATGGACCTTAGGGTTAGGGCATGGGTAAGCGTAAGGGGATAGTTAGTAAAGCTATCCCTCCCAACCCATACCCTAACCCTAAGGTTTGTGACTATCGCACCATAGTGGTGGACATTGCTATGTCCTTCACTGCACTGCAGTCATCATGGACCTTAGGGTTAGGCCATGGGTCATAGTAAGGGGATAGCCCGTAGGCTATCCCCTTACTATGACCCATGCCCTAACCCTAAGGTCCATGAGTACTGCACAGAAGTTCAGTACAACACCCATTCATTGTACTGAACTTCGCATAAGTGCACATTCGATTAAGTGCACTTCGTTGCAGTGTGCATTCCATGCACTATTTCAAATTAGTGAAAATTCGATCTAGTGTATGGAACCCATATAAATATATATATATACACACACACACACACACACCCACACACACACACACACACACATATACATGCATGAATAAGTACTCATATAGCATAAATAATTTGCGTGAATACAGTCAGTGAAGAGCAAACATCCACACTACTGGATTTCAAATGGTAAAAAATAAATCTCAAAAGGAAATAAAATTGAGCAGTCATTTGAGCAAAATATAAAACAATAAACCACACAGCAGAATAATAGTGTTTTTAAAGGGGGGGGCAAACCCCATGCACTCCCATGATTGGCTGAGAGACCCACACACTCCCCAAATTAAATATACTAACTGAATGATTGCATCAACTCAAATAAAAGTCAAAATACTCCATAAAATGGGAATCAGCCCCCATACCTCTCAACTTCTTTGCTCAAGAATTCTGCATAAAGTCAAAAATATTGGTGGGACAAAGACTCAAAATCAGGGACAACTTTAATAATCTAATTCATTAAAAATTTAATAGAACAAGAGTGCCTGCATCAACGTGCACTTTCTGAACAAAAAGAAGTATGAAAGTCCAATGTCTGGTATTATTTATTGATTATAATCCTTAGTAATTCACCAGAATATCAACATGGCAAAAATAGGTACATTCTGCCGAATCCTGCAAAGTTGAGAAGCATGGTACTACCATAAATAAAACTACAGTTCAGCATTACTGCTGATTGCATTAACCAGAATTTACTGGCACTTTCCTTTGCTCAAACTGTACATCTGCAAAGTGGTTTTGATCTTATGCACATTCACACTTATGGACTACATCTATCTATATCTATGTCTATATCTATAACTATATCCATATCTAAGATATATATATATATATATATATATATATATATATATATATACACACATATATATATATATATATATATATATATATATATATATATAAAACGGCACTGAGAATTATATGGGGGGATATATTAGATGCTGGTTCTCCTAGATGCAAAAAAAAAAAAAAAAAACAGATCCAGGACTAGCCCTTTAGAAGGGGCAGTAAAAAGCACCATAAACAAAGAAGAGATACAGGTGGAGAAAATTTGCAGGAACCTGATGACCGAATAGAACAAGAAGATGGATTTATAGTTAATCTAACTGACTATAATTTAACCAATGAAGAAAAAGCTGTTCTTAGTAAAGGCTTGAACTATGTACCATCACATTTTATATCCCAATATGATATTTGCATGGATATAAAACAGTTCTGTAGAACATTAAACTTGAAATATTTTTTTCATAATAGAGGTGAAGTGTCTAATGTTATACCACCATTCCATTCTAGGTTAAACACTTTGAAGATAGTGTGTTATGTGAATTGCACATTAATCAAAATTAGATTTTCAGACATCATTATGACCATTTAACATTTACAGAGAGGTTGGCTTTAAAACATTTGAAAGAAAATAAAGACATAGTAATACTTAAAGCGGATAAGGGTGGGGCGGTAGTGCTTTGGAAAACATCTGAATGCATTAGTGAATTTAATAAGCAGCTTAATGATGGCAGGTTTTATTATAGACTGCCTTTGGATTCGACGGCTGACTTTAAACGTAGAATAGATGAAACGTTGATGGAATATAATAAAAGGGGTCATATTACGAAGCACCAGTAAAGGAACTAACGGTAGATAACCCCAGGCCACAAACATTCTATATTTTACGGAAGATACATAAAAATGCCCCCCCCCCCCCCCCGGGGAAACTGATAGTGTCAGGAATTGGGTCTTTGAATGAACCCATCTCTATATATTTAGAATTTCAGTTCAAGCCATTATTACAGCTAGTTAGTTCAAGGTTGAAAGATAGTAATCAGTTTCTGGAACTGGTGGATGATTTGCAAATAACACGTGACACCTATATATGCACTTTAGATGTACAATCTTTATATACCAGCATTGCACATCATGGAGGTATCAAGGCCATAAAATACTGGTTTGCAGAATATGGGCACTATTCAAAAGAACATGAGGAATTTTTGTTAAATTGAATGAAGTCAGTGTTGAATGACAATCCCCAGGATTCACGAATGCTCCGTGTAAGACTAAAGTAGTCTTACACAGAAATGCCAGTCTAAGAGTAAGACGGCAGTGCCCCATGCATATTAATGAGGGCATGCTGCCTCAACTCAAAGGCTAACACGGAGCATGCATGTGTGCAGGGGGCGTGTCGGACTGCCGAGCAGTCCAAAAATCCACGCCCCTACAAGTCTCTCAATTGGGAAGTGTCAACTGACATGATTGAGTACACTCAAATGTGTACATACCCAACTCTACCCTCCCCCACATTCTAAACCCCAGTACAATTATAAAATGTAAAACTTTTATTTTTTTTTTATTATTCCCGATATAGCTGCCTGTATTTGTGCGTGTTTGCGTGGGTTTGCCCATTGCTTAGCTACAGTTAGCAGTCAAGACATCGAAGAGGATAATAAGAAACTTATATACAAATAAAGCAAAATAGCAATAGCGTAGTGGTAGAACCTTCGCACAAAGAGGAGGCATTCCCGGTTCGAGTCCCACCGCTCCCGTTTTATTTTGTGTTGGAAATCTGTATAGGAAAAGAATCCCTGACATTTATAATTGAAATTTTAGTAAAAAGCATTGAAATGACCTATGTAGTAGTGAACGAATTTTATATATATATATATATAAGAAAGTGAAATGGTTATGCATACTGATGAATGCATAAGTAACGTATCTTAAGCAATGTGAAGCAGTGCTAAGCAAAGTTTACCAGTATTAAGCACATTTCAGTATAATTGCTCATAGCTTAGCACTGCTTTAACTAGTGCAATAGCTTTGCGCGGAGCTGCGCATCGCACCAACTAGCGCTAAGAGAACATGTTTGCTCGTAGCTGAGCACCGTGGTAACTAGCACAATGCCGGGCAACGTTGAGTAATGTAGAGCAACGTTGGCCAAAGTTGAGCAAAGTCGGCTAAACACAGCCACACCTCCTAGCCGATCTGGCCAATAGTAAAAGGCAATGAGCCTCGAACCCGGGATACTGCGCACCATAATCACAGTACTGAACCATTAAGCCATGACAGGTTTTCATATGCATGCACTTTCCACACACACATACATATCAATAGAAGTTTACCCATTGCTAAACAGGTGTGCTTTCAGCTGAGTTTCTTCAAAACTGGCCAACCACAGATAAGTGCGGGAAATGAGGCATATTTAAGCTCCATAGGCGGGAATACTTGCCATAACTGGTTGTAGCTCCCATCTGCAGTCAGCATGGCCGATGTTAGAGAGGGATCTCGATTTCAAGCGCAATGTTGGGGCATTGAAGAGTCAAAAGTAATGGTTTGGCTCCTCGTCCATATTCATGAGGAGAGACTCCTGCAGGGCCAGTTCCAAGGCACCCAATACAAAGCAGAAGCCTGGAAACGTCTAGCTCATGATCTCACCAGTGCCACAGGCGTCCCTCGCACTGGTGAGCAGGTCAGACACCACTACTCAGACCTGAAGAAACGCAAGGAGGACTGACTGAACCAGTGGATACAGAAGCCCCGTGGGATGGAAAATGCCTCACTACTGAGTAGGTAGCCATGGAATGAAGTATGTAAGAATTGCTATTGTAGTCTATATTATGGATAGTTATGTCTCAATATAACTTCATTTACTTCACAGCTGCAGATGTCCATGCTGCGAATCAGCAAGCTTATGCAGATAGGCTGCTAAGGCTCCGCCACCAGGCATGTTAGTAATTATTCTGCATGTATTGTTATATAAAATAAGTGAGAGAGCCTGAAAAAAAGTGTTGTATCCCAATAATAAAGGTATAATAAGTCTTGAATAACTGCTCTGCATGTACTGTTATACAAATTAAGTGAGAGAGCCTGAAAAAGAGTGTTGTAACCCATTAATAAAGGTATAATAAGTCTTGAATAATTTCACTGCATGTACTGTTATATAAAATAAGTGAGAGAGCATGAAAAAGAGTGTTGTAACCCATTAATAAAGGTATAATACATCTTGAATAAGTCTTCTGCATGCACTGTTATATCAAATAGATGAGAGAGCCTCTAGAAAAGTGTGTTATGTAATTAATAAATGTATAATTCCTGGAGTGTGTCCATGTCACTTTCTTTGATATGTTGTTGTACTCTTGCATTATAGAAATGGTACTGTTGTATTAAGCGCTGTCAACCCACACTTGGGTAGGCCCATATAAAGTGGATGAAGGGAGTGCCAGTAGCTGTTAAGCATATATACAGTCCTCAACTGTTGGTTCATGGACGGCATGTACAGGTTAATCTGGCACATGAGTAGCTTGTTATTGTGTTCCCCAGAAATGTCAGTGTGCTGCTAGAAATGTAGGGGGCTGTTAAAATATAACTGATAATGTCACCTGAACACATCTAGATATGTAGATATATAAATATAAATATAATATATAAATATGTAGCAGTAACATCTGCATCCTAGACAGTTTGTATGTCAGATACAGGTCAGGTATATAAAGAACTAGCAAAACCCATTTCACAATTTAACGGACATTACCTAGTGTATATACCTGCAGTCAATAGGAATGTAGTGTAAACCATAAGTATATATATGTTGTTAATGGAGGTATCTTTTTACACCCTACTGTATATGCATAAACAATGCAATTCCACACCTCAATGGGTATGTCTAATCTCAAAACATTTGTTGGGACATATGTCCTATTGGTTAAAAAATATCTGCATTTACTTTGATGCATGTGCCCTGTTCAAATACCACAATCTTGGTGGCCTGGTCCCACCAATTAGTCTTGCATGCTGTTGGAATGTCCGCTGTTGTTCTATATATGCATGTGTTATGCTTGCTGTTCTACTGTTGGAACTCTGGTGTGTTGGGTTAGTGGGAATACTACTGCATGCTGTTACAACTAATTTGGAATGCTGTTGGCTGTTACCAACCCATATTGTCATTAAATCCTCCTAAACATAGAACATCTGGGAAGGCCGGTCCCAGCGGACCCACCTGTCCCACCTCAGCTGGCGATGGCACCTGGCAGCAGCAGGTCTGGTGCCCAGCCCGGGACCTCCTCCTCCATTGGGCCTGTGCCACCTTCAGGTGGAAGCACTGCAGGGGATGGGGCTCGTCCCCCCCGTGCAAGTGTGGGCGGAGGAGGGCCTCCTCTCATCCTCCGAATGGTCCGGGCTGTGGTGCGTAGGGAGATCCAGTGTTCTGTCACTAATCCCCTACGCCAGCTTGAGGCATGAGTGGCGCGACTCACAGGTGAGCCTGCCCCTCCTACACAGCCCCCAGCACAGTCACCCTCTGTTCTGTGAAGGTGCAGTGGTGGCTGCCCATGCTTGGGGATCTCAGTTCCACTGTCGCCATCTGTGGGCTCATGGGCTTGCGGTCTCCAAACATCCTTCCCTGTCAATGTTGTTCACCCCTCACATGTTTTATATTCCACCCCTGTATGCGTCTTGTTTGTCCTGTCTGTTAACCTCCCCAACCTACCTCCCCAAATATACCTACATCCCCTACCCCACATTCCACTCTCACCTGGAAAAAGATAAAAAAAGGGCAATCTGCTCCAAAAAAAAAATTATGCCCCATACATAGCTGCCCATTTTTCACACATGTCTGCTGGACATATAAAATGTAATTTAATTGGCAGTACAACATACTTTGTTGCTCTCACCCCTCTCTCAGGGGTGGAAGGTTTCAGATTTCCCTCCAATTTTATTGCATATGCACAGCTGTTGCTGTAAAAGAAATGGGCAGCTACGGTCCTTCCCTACTCCCATCCTGCACATCCCGAGCTGTTTTCCTTACTGTCTTTCCCTCTTTGCGCCCCTTTTTCACCACCGTCCTATCTCCCCATTTTCTTTTCTTTCAAAGAAATGAGCACGAGGGTTAGCGGGAGTAAGCACATTTAAGCAGTAGTTAGTGGGTTTGCGTGAGAGTGCGGTTGTGTGCGCTTAGCTAAGCATTGCTAAGCTTCACGCAAACCCGCGCAAACCCACTTACAACTGCTTAAAAGTGCCTTAGTCACCCTGCATGTGAGGGCCCTTGTTCTGCTCAGCAGCAAAATAAAACACCTCTGTCAGTCTCAAACCCCTGACCTTGGACACACTAGACTGCATGAAGTCCCACTAAGCCAAAGTAGACATACCGCAGGTTGTTGCAGAAATAGATATATCATGCATCAGAATGAGTGAATGTAAAGGAGAAACAGGAATGCCATAACACAAAACCTGTTCTGTGGAACTTTACCAGCAGTTGTTGTGGAATTGCATTACATGACTGTGATAAGAGAACCAGCCATTCTAGCAGTAAATGATGTTACAGCAGCACTATACAACCCCCACACAGTATCATAGCAGGACAAACAGTGGCATATCTGATTAGGGCAGAGGACATACATCCCAACTGTGACTACATTTCAGGGATGTCCCTGATTTTGAAACATATGTTAGCTGTGTCCCTCTGAATTTCCTGAAAAGTACTGACATTAGGCAGAAAGGTGGGGTATTACACCTAATGAATAATGACAATATGTTGGAGTTAGATACCGCCTGTACTTCAGAAAAGGTCTAGTAATCCATATGCACTGGTTCTCCTGAAGTATCCACTTACTGTCTGTAATATTTTGAAGGTGTACCTCACTTTTACCTACCTTTACAACACTCTGTTCAAATATGTTCCTGAGTGTTTCAGAGGCCTGGCCGAGGCAGAAACACACAGGCATATCATCTTTTCTGCTGTTAGACACTGTACAAATAGCTTTGGAAGGAGTTCCACAAGCATACGCTTATGTAGGAGTACAACACTGAAATACCAAAGGATGTAGCCATGTACTGGTAGCAAACGACTGTAACAATGCCATTGTACCAGTGCTGAAAAGACCTGTGCGTTGCACAGACAGAGAATAACAGCCTAACATCTGGCTACCATCTGGATAGGTCCACAGTTGGGAGCTATGCAGACAGACTACTTGCCTTGATAAACTAACAGGTACACAGAAACCCTTTAAGTCCAGCAAGATAACATTCACACAATAATACATAATGCTCTCTGTATGTCTGCACCCCCACCCAAATGTACAATATACCTGTGTGTTAAGGGTCTACCAAGGATGTAGGTAGGCATACTCAGTACTGGAATTGTCAGGTTTTCTTGAGCATCCTGTGCTAATGTCAACAATAACAAAGCACAAACTGTGCAGAAGTGAGTACATTAATATTCACAGTATAGCAGTTCACAAACAGTTCATGTGCCAAATGAATACATCTCAATAACTACTTTTGTATGGCAGTTAATTGTATAAGTAGAAAAGAAACTACATACTCCCATGTATCTTGTGTTAGCCGTTGTAGGGGTGAGTACAATTCTACACTGACAACTGTGTACTGGAAGTGGCAACATTCAGGTCTGAGTACAACATTGAAATCACTGGCTACACCCCTAGCTTCAGATATAAGAACTATACCAACCTTCTGACAATGGTGTCCACAGCAAACAAGCATGGGCCCCACTTTGGAAAGCTGAAAGGGCTACGCCTACCTGACATAGCAATTGATAGCATTGGGTTGCTATGACAGTGAGTACTGCAATTACCACACAGCAGGCTGCATGCAATTACCAAATGGTGGCCACCAATTGGTGCAGAGGCCATCACATGCACATATGCAGATACCTATAAAAGCAGGCTGTACTTGCTGCCCACACACGCAATCATTCCATTGCAGATATTGAGAGAGAAAGACAGAGACAGAGAGAGAGACACACACCCACCCACATCAACAGAAAAAAAAAAAGCCAAAGACACACGGGACATAATACTACCAACACATACAAAGGAAAGGTATGTAACAGATATGTATTTACCGGCATGTAGTAGACGTTTTTGAAGAGTACTCTACATACTTTGAAATATCCATATGTGGCAGCAGTACGTATCTATGCACAGATGCCTTGCATAACTACTGCCATGGACAAATCAGTGTGCAGCTGTGTGCAGTGGGACATAACTGTGACATATGTAGCTCAGCAGTAAATGTCAAACATCTGATCCATGTTATCTGTGTTCTGTACAGTAGTGTGGACAATGGCTGTTTGGGGAGAAGCATACAGCTATATAAACATGGATGTGACAGAGTAACACATGCATGATAGTCATATTAACGTGTAGCTTAGCATTGGCAACTGCTGTACCAGGCTAGTATGCTAATTTAGCATTTGCAGCTAGATATACACCCTCTAATATTACTGTGTGCTCACATGTGACACCTGTTCATGTTGCAGCAAGGCCCAACAGGTCAGCCATGAGGTCCAGGAACTTACAACAGTGTGGACCTTGTGTGTGTATGGCACACACATACGGAGAGATATATCTGTGTCAGATATATTAGCATCTGTACATGTGCATAGAGCAAGGGACATACTGCAACTGTTTGTGAAGGGTGGTCATATATACGTTGGTGAATGTTGTTATGTGTATATTTGTATGTAGGTTGTAGTGTGTGGCAAACAAGACAGCATACAGTGCTGGTATATGACATGTGGTGGTTAAACACTGTGGGTGTGACTTGTTAGGTTTGCAGTGTTGCAGCCAGTGAGGCCTGCTAAAGCCACATGGGCTGAGAACACCTTCAATGCATTTCGCACAAGACTGTGCAATATTATTACATAACTGTATACCTCACATCCTTTGCATAATTGATATTCCCACCATGAAAGGTGGACTGTATATGTGCCTATATGTATATCTATATGTACACCAATGGATGTTTATATGTATGTGTATGTGTATATATATATATATATATATATATAGAGAGAGAGAGAGAGAGAGAGAGAGAGAGAGAGAGAGAGAGAGAGAGTCATATTTACTGTGACAGATGCCTGGTGACAAAGCCATGGCCTCAAGCTCAATGTCGAAAATGCATTGGCATCCCTTCTGGTAAAAACTCTGTACCCATGAACTACCACATAGGTGGTAGTCAACTTAACACCGAAAGTGTGATAAGAGACCATGGGACACAGGTGGACAGTAGTCTCCCCTTTGATAATCACAGTGCCACACTAGTCATGTAATCTGTCTACGTGGCACACCTCATCACAAATGGTGTGTCATCCAGGGAAAAAGAGGTCAGTGTTCACCTCTACTCATCACTCACAAAACCCATTATAGAGTACAATGCCCCTTCTGGTATGTACCTCACAAGACATCTACAGCAACTGGAAAGGCCACAGACATACCTCACAAAGAGTATTACTGGCCACAAACAGATGCCCTATGCAGACCATCTCACAAAACCACAGCAAAACTGTGTCGCATACCGCCTACCCAGAGGTGACCTCCGCCTAACATACAAAGCTATGTCAAACCCAGAGCTGTTGGACATGCTCCACGTAGACAGATCCCAATCCCTATGAGCTACATGCTCTAGGGACCTAAACCTTGTCACCTCAATAAACAGAACATGCTGGAGGGATAGATTCATATCTCAGAGACATCCCATATTCTGGAACAAACTACCTATCAATAGCAAACAAAGCTCCTCAGTAGCACTCGTCATGAATAATCTTGATGATTGGATGGGAGATAGGAAATACACCCCGGGAATCACCTCTGTGGCTCTGCTTGACAGGGGCACATGAAATTGGATTATTTGTATAGTCTAGTACAGCAGTATGCCACCTATATTCATGAATGTGCACATATTTTATGCAGGGGTTTGCCATCAACAACTAGTATGGTATACTGGTAATACTGTAACTGGACTTTACAATCATTGCAATGGATGACATATTTCTTTATGCATTAGCTTGATATATACCTCCTGTGGCTAGGTGGTGCATTGTGTCACATACAGTGTGCCATGTACTGTTGTATAGTCTTACATAGTGGTTTCTCTTTGTTGCTGTGCAGAAGATGGTTTAATATATAGAGCATGCCAGGCACTGTCAGGCAGTTGTGGGTTGAGCACTGATATATGGTATTGAAGGTGTGTATCCTCTGACAAACAATAAGTTGCTATTTATGGCAGTTCAGTGATATCTGTACTGTAGACTGTTAAGTGTGCCACATGACTTGCTCAACCATATTGTTTCATTGTCTTCCAGGGTCATGGCTCACCATCACAACCCAACCTATAGTCTTGCTGAGGATGAAATCATAACGACCAGTCTGGTTCAGCACTACACCCTGCTATTCTCAAGAACCAGCCAGGACCAGCATGAGCGGACTGCACTGTGGCAAGATGTTGTCCATAGGGTAAATGACATAGGCATGCATAACCGGACATATGAGCAGGTACGCCATCACTGCAGTGATTTACTTAGACATGTCTGGCAGCATGCATCTGATGTCCGTAGACAACAGCTTGCCACAGTTGCTGGGGTTACCATCCATCCCCCACTCACCAGAGTGGAGGAGCTGCTCCTGAGCCTGGCGGCTCCTGGCCAACAACAACAACAGCAGACATGTATCATGATGGAGGCCAGAGCCCCCCAGCAAGTTCACATGGAGTGTGCAGGTAACATGGCATATCTGTAGACTACTGTTACCTCTATTGATAGATCATGCATATGTGAGATGTGTACTGTGTAATTAGAAGATGTGGAGCCTGGTGTTGTGCAATACTGATAATTTGGAACATGATCTGTAGGCCTGTGACTGTCAACCGTTGTACTACTGTAAGATTGCAAACCCACAGTAGCAATGCCACAGTTGTTGCCACTAACAAACTGTCTCATATCCTTGTAGGTCCCTCTGGTGTTACAGCAAGGCAGCAGACCCATGCTGGTGAGTGTGCTCTACATTTAATATTGCAAATAAAATGTGCATGTCATAGGTGAGGTGTAGGCCATGCAGACATGTAACACACCTACGCATAATGCATGCTGTGCATTTTTGCTGTGAGACTATGCACATCTCAGTAACGTGAGTAGCTGCCTCAAACACATGCAATACACAGAGCATCCCAAACAATTGTGGCTACACTGTAGTGGACATTGGATAGGCAGAGTCAATACACATGCACACAACATACACAACTTTGTCATACGCAGTACATGTTAATATGCTACACATGGCGTATTCAGACACCCGCTGTAAGGTCACACTCCAGTATCCCAAATGTCATCCACACAGCACACATAATATACCTGAGGGGTAGAGGCCTATCATGGGGCAGTGCAACACTCTTCAACACACAACACATTCATGTTAGGCAATGCTCCCTATTGGGCACCTTACAAACCCATGTAACAACTGGCTGTGAAATGGTGAATGTAGCCATGGTATTGCAGTTCAGGTACAGCATGATAGGTGCCGGTCTGGCACACATTAGTAGCCTTGAGTGACCACATGATGCTGCATGATGATGGCTCATGCTACTACACCCCATCCAGTTACAGTAACCCCAGTACTACACATAGCATTAATTGCTATACACCTCAATGTTGTGTGTGTGCAAACATATGCACCTATACACAATATGCATAGCAATCACCATTTGCACAAAGTGACACATATATGTCTTGTAATGCTATTGAGTGTATAGGTCACATGACACACATTGGGTATGTGTGTGTCTGCATGCACACAGTTCCACCATGTGGCTGCCATATACAGAGATTTGTGGGACAGCCACAAACTGTACCTGCCAGGTTTTACAGAACATGTTGCAGTTGTGTTGTAGCATGCCATGTCATGGCTGGCACTGGCATGTCCACAATATGTTCTACACTCACCATAACTACTGTACAATGGCTATGTTGAGCAATGGTATTCCATCAGGTATACATGCACCACTCATCCTGTGTGCATACATAGCATGCATGAGCTAAACCTGTGTCCACAATTATCTGCTAAAGACACAGATGTTCTAATCAGTAATGGATATCTATGTGACACACAGATAAACATCCAGCCATTGTATGTATACAAGTGAGTGATGGTGCACAGCACACTGAAGAGCTTGTAATACTTGCACAGCAATGTTGTGTCCATGTACACATTGCATTCCAGGGTGAGGCCAATCACTGAACAACAACACACATGCATCAAAGCCATGTATACTGTTATTAGCAGGGACTGTCTATACTCGCACTGCATGCTGTTGAGCAACACACGTCCTGCATGCTGACACATGTGATATGACTGTTTGGCTTGTGATACTGTACCCCACCATCAACTGCTATTGAGTATGTTCTGGATTGCTGGTGGTGTGTGTGTGTGTGTGTGTGTGTGTGTGTGTGTGTGTGTGTGTGTGTGTGTGTGCTTTAGTGAGGAGTGTATTTGTGTGCATGTGTGCATGTGTTTATGCGTGCATGTGTGCATTTGTTCATTTGTGCATGTGTGCATGTGCGCATGTGTGCATGTGTACATGTGTGCATGTGAGCATTTGTTCATGTGTGCATTTGTTCATGTGTGCATGTGTGCATGTGATCTGACATCATGTACAGGTCGTAAAGTGTGTTTCCTGTCTTCCTCTCACAGGTGCTGAGGTTGGGCTGGTTCACTGCAGCAGGAAACCTGATGTCACTGACACAAATAATGATAATGAGGATAGGTGTGTTGAGGTACAGGCATGTTTGCCAGGGTCTGTCATTGGGCCACCAATCGGCAATACACAGGTGTCCACCCCATCGATGCACGCAGTCATACTGCCAATACATCCATCATCACCAATGCCCTTAGCTGAGGGACAGTGTACAGTTGGCAATGGTCAGGACAGTGTGGTATCTATGGCACATGCATCCAGACACAGCAGCCATACCCAGAGGTCTGAAACGGTACCACATAGGCAGATGTCCAGGGGTTCTTGTCGGAGCACTGCTGGTCATCATGCCCATGGCAGACATGCCACAGGTCTTACAACCTCGCGCTTGTTCCAGGCTGTCATGGAGGCACAGGCACGTATGGAACGGTACACCAGACAGGGACTAAGGGCACAGAGGCCACATAACACTGCTTTAAATGACAGTATCCATGACCTAGCAGGTACCATCCGTAATTACACTGAGGTCACTGATAGATGTTGGGGTGAGACATTAGATGTCCTCCGCAATGTCATGTCTATGTGTCAGGACAGTGCGGGACGGTTGAGATGTCGATGTGGATGTATGCCAGCAACATCAGCAGCTAGCAGTCACTACGGATGTCCCTCAAGTCACAGCAGCTCCCGTAGTGCCAGTACCGCCCCCAGCAATGTTGGGGGAGGGCTGTCCATAGACCATCCTAGAAGACCACGTGCACATTGCTCTGGCCAGTCCAGCAGGGACCTGGGTCCAGTGTACATATGTCTACCTCTGAGGATAGTACCCAGTCTGGCTTAGTACCTGATACTGTCAGTAGCACCCCTGCCAGGCACAGGTACCATATCCGTGGCCAGAGACGGTGTTCTGTAAAGCCTGGCAGGTACAGTTTGTGGTTGTCCCACAAATTTCCATATATGGCAGCCACATGGTGGAACTGTGTGCATGCAGGCACACACACACACATAAACCAGACACCTAGGGCTAACACATACCCGCACACATTCCATCAACATTGGCCCATACCAGTACTCTTGGCCCTCTCACACACACACACACACACACACACACACACACACACACACACACACACACACACACACACACACACATACATGTTGATTGTATGGCTCAATGTAGGCCTCTGGCAAACCAACAACACACCCTGTATATATGATGAGACCTGTGCCACCTCCTGTCATCTGTAACATTGATGCAGGAACAGGCTAACATGGTGATGATGCACAGGGTGACTTTATAGCAGTATAGCAATGTTAGCACGTTGTCAGCAGTAAAGTGTAATGATATCCTTGAAGGTGTAGCTGAGCAGGCATGATGCATTAAAGCTATGATGGACAATGCAGTATTTACACCAGTGTTAATTACAATAGTGTATTGTCTGCCCACGTGCCACTTGGCTGATGTGTGTAGTATTGGCAGCATGTGTTAGAGAGTGGACAGTACATGTGGGATGTGTGCAGCAGAGATTTGCAGGTGTACATTTGTGAACATGGTGGAGGTGCACTGTCTGCATGTACGTGCATAGTGGACACATGGGCAGGGTGACATGCCCTGTATTACACAGTGTTAACACTCCATAGTTTCTATTGATGGTCAGTATGCATTGTACTACACACATTTTGGAACTTGGGTACACGTGTGTATGACATGGTTTGACACTGTGCTGTGGGTGATACTATTACTATCTGTCATTGGTTTGCATTCTGATAGTATACATAACCTCAACAGCCTGACCATAAACAATCGTTAGATGATGTCTTGACAACTGACACACAGATGTAGGACACACAGTAACATTTGGATCCTTCGGGTACTATACTATGCCAGTAACGAGTGGCATTCACCTGTACCCATTCCTGTGACCACTTCTGTTTGGCATATAGCTCTCTTAGGTTCAAGCAAACAAGTAGGGATATGTCCATCCACGTCTGGAAATGCATACTGTGGCCTATATTGCATTCTCCAGATGACACACACATCCTCCACAAGGGTATCATACAGACAGATACCTGTTGTCAAACCCATGCTGTAAAGCTATAAGCCAACTAAAGCATAGTCATCCACCTGTACAAAACAAAGTATCCCCACAGTACCACATAGGTAGTAGCCTCCAACATGTTGAACAGGTACCGATGTGTACATACAGCCAAGTGTTACGTCATCTCTCCTTTGGTAATGACATTTCCAAAGGTATTGTGAAATCCCTCAGTGAATCACCTAAGCAATAAGGGGTCTGCAGGCATAGCCACAAAGGTTGTTGTACACCTATAATGAATAGCCATCACTGACAGACTTTGCTGCGTTTGAACAGGTCTGAAATATACCTCAGGCATAAACCCTCACTCACACTATTCAATAGAAATGGTAATGAGTGTGTGTGACACGGATGACCTAGGCCAGGGAACACTGCAGTGGCTGGGCTTGTCACAAGCATACAGATGTGACCTAAGGTCTGAAAAGTGGCAGCACACTCTGGCAAAGATTACAGATGTGTTCATGGAGAAAGCAGGGTTCTCACCTATGAAATAATTGAGTTCACATGTACGTATATGTATTTGCCACACAGCTACCTGATGTGCAATGCACATACTGTTGTCATTGTGTTATGTCATACAGTAGTAAAAGCAAAACCCACAACACATTGACCCACACATACACTCACCAAGTGCAGGATTCAAACCCCTACCTAACTGGGTTATGATATTAGAGCAGTACACATTAACACAACATGCTATATGCATTACTGTGAGTTCTCTTTTCCACAGGTATATATCTAGGATGGTGACATTATTAGACTTGACAAAGATGAGTATACCACTTTTAAGGTGTTTCAGTAGTCTTCTAAAAGGTTGCTCCTCTCCATGGAGACACACTCACATACCGATGGCAAGTGTAGGATTTAAATCCCTACCTAACTACGTTAAGATACTAGAGGAGTACGCATTAACACAACACGCTATACACAATACTGTGAGTTTGCTTTTCCACAGGTATATTTGTAGGATGGTGACATCATCAGACTTGACAAAGATAGGTATACCACTTTTAAGGTGTTTTAGTAGTCTCCAAAAAGGTTGCTCTTTTACAAGGAGATGCACACACTCGTCTAGTGCAAAATTCAAACCCCTACCTAACAATTTATAATACTAGAGATGTACGCATTACCACGACATGCTATACACATTACTGGGAGTTCTTTTTTCTACAGGTATATTTGTAGGATGGTGACATCATCAGACTTGATAAAGATAAGTATACCACTTGTAAGATGTTTTAGTATCTCCAAAAAGGTTGCTCCTCTACAAGGAAATACACACACACACTCTAATACAGTTGTCAAGTGCAGGATTCAAACTCCTATTTAATTACTTTATGATACAAAGGGAGTACACATTAACACGACATGCTATACACATTACTAGGAGTTTTCTTTTCCACAGGTATATTTGTAGGATGGTGACATCATCAGACTTGACAAAGATAAGTATACCACTTTTAAGGTGTTTTAGTAGTCTCCAAAAAGGTTGCTCATCTGTAAGGAGATATACACACACACACACACACACACACACACACACACACACACACACACTTGTCAAGTGCAGGGTTCAAACCCCTACCTAACTCCTTTATGATACTGGAGCAGTACGCATTTACACAACACACTATACCCATTACTAGGAGTTCACTTTTCCACAGGTATATTTGTAGGATGGTGACATCATCAAACTAGACAAAGTGGGTTACATTAGGTGACATTAGGTGGGCTACATAGAAGGAATCTCTAAACACTTTGGCAATGTGAACATCAATGGAGAGTTTACTATCTACCTGGGTCCCCAGGGCCATAATTATATTTTCCGTACATACTGGATTACCACCTATGTGGTCATTTGTGTGCACTTTGTTTTATCCAAAGGGGATGACTATGCATTCTTTGGCATTCTGCTTGAGGGCATCGTTTTGACACCAGGTATCTGTCTCTGTAAGACCCTTCTGGAGGATGTCTGTGTCAGCCGTAGTCAGTTATGGACCACAGTTAGCAGTTATCTGCAAACTTGTTCAGCCATACTCCTCCCATGCTTGCCTATATCTTGGAGCAGTATCTACTGAACAGGTGGGGTCCCAGGACCAAGACCTGTAGGATGACATTTGTGACTGGTTTAGAGTCGGACATGGCACCCACAACTCTGAACATGTGTGTTTGATCTGTGAGCCAGTTGGCCACCCATCCTGTGACATAGCTGTTAATGTTCAAGCTGGTAAGCTTGTCCATAATGCCAGAGTGGGGAATGGTGTCGAAAGGCCTTAGTGAGGTCCAGGTGGTCTGTGTGGACTACTTTCACCTCCATCTACGTCCTTGGTAACTGTTTCAAAGAAGTCAACTAGGTTTAGGAGGCAGGATCTGCCTTTAACAAAGCCAAGTTGGGTAGAGTTCAGTGTCTGGAGGTCCCCAATGTCTCTGTTTATGGGTTCCATGATAATTTGCTCCATAGCTTTGCAGACCAAGCTGAGTAGGCCTATAGGGCAATGGTTTCCTGGTTCTGTTGTGGCACCCCCTTTGTGGAGCTGGATGACTGTTGCTGTATGCCATTCTTTGGGTACATAGCCTGAAGTAAGGTTGAGTCTTGACAGTGAATGTAGGTGAGGGTGTAGTTCCTTTTGGGGCTGGTGTAAGACGCAGCCTGGGACCACATTGATGCTGTGTTCTTAGCTTTGGAGAGGGCTGTTTTTACCTGCATGTCAATGAAGTCTGGGGCTCTGCATTCTTCTGGGATGGACACAGGCCCTTTTGGGGGTGATGGGGGGTTTGCACTGAACTTGTCCCCCAGGATGTGGGCAATGTAGGTTGGTTCAGTGTATTTTTTGCCATTTTGCAGTAGCTGACAGCATATTTGAGAATTGCCACCTAAATGTTTGGTATAGCTAACAAAGGCTTTGTGGTTGTTATTCTTACATTCCTTGGCAATTTGTCTTTAGAAACTTGCCTTGGATTATTTTATGAGCAATCATTGTTTCTTCCTAATAATGATCAGTGATGCCTTTCCTTTTGAGAAGTTTGCTCTATCATGTGTTTGCTTCCTCCTTCTGTTGTATAGCTTATTTATGGGCGATGACCACCAGATTGGTTTCTTATTTTTGGAGGAGTGCATATTGGTTTTATTTGGGATGTCTCGATCCATGCATCCTTGTAGATGCTCATAGAATGCACTTGTAAATGATTTGGCAGATTGTATAGCATTATCCTATAGCAAGGGGGCTTTGGAATTTTCCACTTTGGTCTTGGGAAGTGTGCAGTTTGCTTTTGAAAATGTCTTCACAGTGGTTTCCTTGACTAGGGGGGGTGGGATGTGGATGTCCAGTGTGATTACTTTATGATCTGATATTACCAGAGAGGGGTTTATCTATGTTGTGGAACACTGGTACCCCATGTTGGTGATGATCAGGTCCAGTATGTTGTCACCTCTAGTGGGCATGGTGACCAGCTTTTCCAGGGCGTTTGAGTTTTTAAACTCTAGGAAACATTGGGCAAAGGACGTTGTACACGAGTAATTCCCCCACTCAGTGTTTGGGTAGTTGTAATCTCCTCATATAATGGTGTTTGATAGGACCTTTATATTTTCCACTGTTCTCAGGAATACTGATTGAGGTTCCTGAAACAAGGTAGGTGATCTGTAGCAGGTTACAATCTGATTAGCAGCTTTGCCCAATGTTAGTTGCACTTGCATGGTCTCCAAGGCCTCATGCTGTGCCACTGACCTGAAGGTGTAGGTATCTATAAGGTAAATGGATACACCCCTTCTTTTTGTATTTCACTCTGAGTTTTGGGGCCAAAGATCAGAGGGATTGTGAGTGTTTTATGTGGAGCATGTCCAACAACTCTGTGTTTGACATAGCTTTGTATGTTAGGCAGAGATCACCTCTGAGTAGGCGATATGCGAGAGAGTACAGCTGGAGCATTTTGAGACGGTCTGTGTATGGCATGTATTTCAGGCCACTAATGCTCTTTGTGAGGTATTTCTGCAGGCTTTCCAGTTGTTGTATATGTCTTGTGAGGTACATAGCAAAAGGGGCATTGTACTCTATTATGGATCTAGTGAGTGATGAGTAGAGGGTAACAATGTCCTCTTCTATTCTGCATGAGACACCTTTTGTGATGAGGTGTGCCATGTAGAAGGATTTCCTGACTACTGTGGGGATGTGATTATCACATGTGTGTCCACTGTCCACCTGTGACCCAAGGTCTCTTTTCACACTTTCAGTGTTAAGTATACCACTGCCTATGTTGTAGTTCATGGCTACAGAATTTTTCCCAAAGGGATGACAATGCACTTATTGTTATTGAGCTTAAGGCCATGGCTTTGACATCAGGCATCTGTCTCAATGAGGCCCTTTCGTAGGATGTCCACATCTTTAGTATTTACAATTATGGCTCTTAGTTTGCAGTCATCTGGAAACTTCATTAGCCACAGACCTTCCATGTTAAAGTTTACTTCAGGGATGTAGATACAAAACAGGACAGGACCCAGGACTGAACCCTGTGGTACTGCACTTGTCACTGGTCCAAAGTCATACTTGGAGTCTGCTACTTTCACAGTGTGTGCTCTGTCAGTGAGCCAGTTGGCAACCCATCTTATGAGATAGCAATTTATACCTAGTTTAGTGGGTTTATCCATACTTTCAGAGTGGGGGATGGTGTTGAAAGCCGTGGCAAGATCTACATAGGCTGTGCGAACCACCTTACCCTTGTCTATGGTTCTGGTGACTGCTTCAATGTCATCTATCAGGCTTAGGAGACATGATCTGCATTTTACAATCTCAACATGGTTGTGGTCCAGAGTTTGGAGGTTACCAATGTCTTTTTTTATAAGTTGTATGATGATACATTCCACGGCCTTGTAGAGCAGGCTCATCAGGCTAATGGGGCGCTAGTTCCTGGGGTCCGTGGTGTCTCCACCCTTGTGTAGTGGGATAACCGTCACTGTGCACCATTCAGCAGGCACAAAGCCTGAGGTGAGGCTATGATTGAACATGGTACGTTGGTGTGGTGCCTGTGTTCTGTAGTTTGTGTAGAACATAGCCTGGGAAGTTATCTGGTCCCATGGATGCTGTGATACTGGCTTTGGAGAGTGTTTTTTACCTGTGCAGCCGTGATGACAGCAACTTTGCAGTCTTCCGTTATAGAGATGTGCTCTTTCATGGGTGAGAGGGGGGTAAAGTTAGCACTGATCCTATCTGTCAGGATGTTGGCAATATCAGTTGCGTCTGTATATTTAGTGCCATTGACCTGTAACTCAGAGCAGATCTGAGTGTTGCCATGACATGGACCTGTCTGTTGGGCAGAGATCTCCTGAGTAGACAGTATGCAACAGAGTACAGATTGAGTTAAATTCAGTCTTGTTGCATGGGGCAACAATTTGAGGCCAGTAATCCTCTTGTTGAGGTACTTCAGTGGTCTTTCCAGCTGCTGCAGGTACCTAGTCAGATTCATTGCAAGTGTGTTGTGGTACTCTCTGACGGGTCTGATGACTGATGAGTAGAGGGAACCTCTTTTGACCTACATGCAAAGACCTTGGCAGTTTGTGGGAACACATAGCATGATTGTCTCACCACTTTGTGAATGTGTTTCTGGAAGGAGAGATGACTATCCACATGTGTCCATAGATCCCTTATTATCACCTCCATATTTAGGGTGTTGGCACCTATGTGGTATTTGTATGACTGTAGCTCAAGGCCATAATTTTGACACCATGTCTGTCTGACTGAGACCCTTTTTAGGGATGTCTCTGTTGTCCCAAACATCGATTGTGACAACTTTTTTGCAGTCATCCACAAACTTTGCTAAACATAGCCCTCGTGTGTTTGACTGTATTTCTGAAAAGTATACACCAGACAGGAGGGGTCCCAGGACTGAGCCATGGGGGACAGCAGTTGTTACCAGCTTGAATAGGAGACCACAATTCTTACCTTGTGTGATCTAGCTGTGCCCCAGTTGGCAATCCATCAGATGACATACATATGTATGCACAGGTTGTTGATTTTGTGGATACGACATGTGTCTGTGATGTTGGAAAAGGGCTTTTTAAGGTCAATGTGGGATGTGTGTAACTCATTTCATTGATGTATGTCCTGGGTGACTGCCTTGAAAACAGTCTAGCAGGTTTGGGAACCATGATCTGCCCCTGACCGAACCAAAATTGGTAGGGTTGGGTGTTTGTAGGCTCCCAATAGCTCTGTTTATGAGTTTCATCATGATGGACTCCATGGTCTTGCAGATCAGGCTTAATAGGCTTATAAGACAATAGTTCCCATGGTCTGTTGTGCACCAACACTTGTGGAGTGTGCCAAACGTTGCTGTAACACATTCAACAGTTTCATATCCTGTACAGAGGGTGAGGCTCAACAGACTGTTCAGGTGCAGGATCTTTTTGTTCTGGAGTTCACTTATGACACAGCTAGGGAAACAATGTAATCCCATAGACGCCGTGTTTTCAGGTTTGGAAGGAGCTGTTTACCCATTCTATATGTGATATCTGTGCTTTCACAATCTCCAGGTTTGATGATAGGGCCTTTTGTCAGTGAGAGGGGGGTATGTATGCATAAGCCTGTCTGACAGGATGTTGGCAATGTCAGTCATTTACAGTTTGCAGTGACTCACAACACATATGAGTGTACATTGCTATTTATGACATAGCGGAAGGAAGCATCATGGTTCTCTATGGACTCCTTCACAGATTATTTTGCCACAACATGGATTGGATAATGTTTGGAGTGCAGATTGTTTATTCATGATACTGATTGCAGGTTTATCGATCTTCTCTGCCTTTTCACTTTCTGTGAACAACTTAAGTACTTGTGGTACATAGTTTGATTATGACAGGGTTCCAATATATTATATGTGTCTGTTTTCATATAACTGTGTGCACAAGGCAGGATTGATGAACAGTGACAGGTTCCTGGGGTAAAACATATGCAACTGCCAGATATGTGTGGCCCACTGCTGTACTCAGACATGGCCTAAGTGTGTGAGCATGCCCAGTATGGCCTCTCAGTATGTTGCTGACTGAAATTTGCTAAATTTGTTTAAGTGTGTGAGCATGCCCAGTATGGACATATATACTATATGTGTGTGAAAAATCAAGTTGGTTTCTACTTCAGCACTCACCTTTGTGTTGTACATCGACAGGAAGCACACTGTGCCTGCAGGGCTTCCACGAGTCACTTTGCATAGACTTATCAACATTTCTACATACAGTGGGGACAGCTATTATTTGTACATTTCTACCCGGGGGGCAAACCTGATTGTTACTGTGGGTGTAAATAGGATGAGGGGTTCACCTGACACTTATACACATTTGCTAGGCCTGCATTGCTATGTCAGGTACTCCATTTCAGTCTGTACTGTTGCCTATCGTACTGGCTTGAGGCATACTACTGTACTACAGATCTTAGCTTCCAATTTCATGTATATTAGTTTGTGACTTCATAGCCTACCCAACCCACATCACACTGCCTGGCCTGCTGTTATCTGTCTGCATAGGTAATTGTGCTTAAATATGCTAAATAGTGGTAAAATGTGCTTAGCACTGCTTTATATTGCTTAAACTCAGGTGGTGCTGCAGGGCTGCCTATGTCGGATGCACATAATACACTCCCTATACATGTTTGAAAACAGGTAGTGTCAAGTTAGGCATCCCTTTTATTGTATGTGCAAGTCAGAGAGAGGTGTCATTTCCAGGGTTCCTATTGAGTCAGTGTATGTGCTATGCGTTGCCTCTTTGCCAAGGCCAGGGCATACTGGGCACACCTCCTTCTGCCTCCTGGAGCAGGCTCAGGTTGTTCCTCCTCCGAGTCATGCTGTGCCTGTGCAGGCCTTGGCAATGGTGGGGGGCTGTTTGGCCATGCCCCATGCTGTTCCTGCTGTAGCTGTTTTCACAGGATCATATTGTGTAGCATGGCACATACCATGACAATTTGGGTACATGTAGTTGGTGAGTACTGCAAGGCTCCACTAGATGTGTCCAGGCACCGGAAATGTGACTTGAGCATCCCAAACACATGCTCAGTAATGTTTCTTGTTTGTGCGTGTGCCTCATTATGGAGTTCTTGTTCGGGTGTGTGTGCATTTCTGATGGGTGTCATCAGCCACTGCTCCAGTGTGTATCCAGCATCCCTCACTAGGTGACCGTCAGGGATGTTTCCATTGGCAAATCTCTGGTACAGCTGCATCAGATGCCAGATGTGGGAATCGTGATAGCTTCCAGGGCAGCCAGCACACACATTCATTATTATGCCCTGGGCATCACACATGACCTGGCAGTTGATGGAGGGGAAGCCCTTGCGGTTGATGTAGACCCTACTCCGCTCACCAGGTGGTGCTTTGATGTGTATGTGCGTGCAGTCTATTGCACCCACTACCTCAGGGTATTCTGCTATTTGGTGGAAAAGACGCATATTGCTGGCCAATGCCTCACTGGAATTGGGGAAATATACATGCTCACCGACATGTGCTGACATGGCATCCAGGAACTGGTGCAGTACCTTGGATGCTGATGCCTGTGAAACCCCCATCATATCACCAGTTGGTCTCTGGAAGGTACCTGTAGCTAGTATTCATTGGCCAACACATACCTTGGTATCCACTGGGATGGGTTCCCCTCTGTTGGTTCTGTGTGTGAGGTGTGGTCGGCACAGCTCAACAATTTATTGCAGGACATCTCTGCCCACTCTATAGCGCTCCACTATCTCCAGCTCATGTAGCCCCTGGTAGGTTACCCTGGGTCTGTACACTCTTCTCCCTCTCCTCACTGTGGGTTGCTCAGCAGCATTCACAACATCACCACTCTCAGCACCTTGTACATGTTGGTTTATGATAGCAATAGCAGCCCCTAACATTTTGTCTGACTTAAGCTTTTTAAGTTTTCACTCTTTGTATACTGCAGTGTTACAGAGTGGTTGGGAAAAAACAGGGTAGACTGCTGTTTGCAGAGTTTAAAGGGCTGGGCTGGGCTAGTCTACTGCCTGTGTAATTGGCTGATTCTGATATATTTCACCTGGCAGCTTTGCTAGTTCTCCTTGGTTAACTTCCTACTACTTCTTTTCCTTCCTTTTTCTCTTTCTGTTTCCACAAGGGGCAGGGCCACGCAAACAAGTGCAAACACGTGCACATGGACGCACGCACACGCTGTGTGCCCGTTTGCAAGACATTTTAGATATATCCATGGCGTACACCTTTGGTTTCTTGTTTTCAGCTAGGACAACTGTAGACATGCCTCTTGCAATCATGAGCAACTCAGGGCAAACACAAGCCACTGTGCTCCAATCAGCTTACAGTCTTTCAGACATACCCCCTCATGATGTCACCTCTCTTCTACTCTACTACTCCCCTACTCCTACACTTACACTCTAGGGACATGGCTCACATGCCGGGGAAAACTGGGATTCACTATCCTTATACTCATTTGCATAGGATTGCCTACTAATGCTTGGTTACATCTCTTGCACTGAGCTTCCCCCCCTTAGCAACCACTACTCAGCGGCCATGTTGTTTTCAGCCTGCCATTCACCTGCATGGCAGAACAAGCTTTTTAGTGAAAATTCCCATTTGTGGCTATTTTTCACTTTTTTTCATTTTATTTAAAGCGCAGCACATTTGCGCGCCGCTGGGCTACGCTTAAACATCGGCAATTGGGGAAAAAATGGATTTTAAGGATTTACAACATTTGCAAATGACAATGACCTTATATTTGGCCATTGGCATGCTTCCTCAACTAGATACATCCTTTATTTGGCGCTGTTATAGCTCTGTTTAGCTATTTGCAGAACAGTATTCCGTTACCAATGGAGTACATTTCTGCAAAAACACTACTCTTCCACGGACAGGTTAGTGCTTCCTGGATCACAAATTTACCTCATTTGCATAGCTTTCAGCAGCAAATGAGGTAATTTGCATACCATAACACTGTCCGTGCAAGAGTAGCTTTAGAAGCTCTCATGCACGCCCCCGCCGGCTATTGCTGAATCGCTCAGCAGACATATTGCCTGTCTGCCATCTTACACTAGTCTGACACTCCTTGCAAGCCTTTGTGAATCCGGCCCAGTGTGTTTTATTTTGGTAAAGACTGCTACCTGCAGGTAAAGGGTACAGCAATGGGTACTATATTCGCACCAGTGTATGCTGACCTATTCATGGGGTATTTAGAGTGCAATTTAATCTACAGTATGGATAATCCATTTAGGGATAAATTGGTGATGTGGAGATGCTACCTGGATAACTGTTGGGCAGTTTGGTCTGGTTCATTAGTAGACTGGAAGTCATTTGTAGAATACCTCAATTTTAATGTATTTCACATTAGTTTTGTTGATGGAATAGAAAAGACATCTATTGACTTCCTGGATGTACATATTGAGAAAGCTGATGATGGTACTATCAATACGGGGTTATACAGAAAACCCTTTACTAAAAATTCTATTCTAAAGGCAGATATTTGTCATCCGAGACATACCATCAGTGATATACCTAAGTCTCAATTTAAGAGACTACGGCGTATTTATAATAAGGATGAAAATTATAAGATTGAGGTCAGTAAGATAAGCAAACGATTTGTGGAACGGGGATATAGTAGTCAACACATTAAAAAAGAAGAAGATGTAGCGTTAACATTAAAAAGGGATTTACTACAAAGTAATATCCACAGTGAGGAACAGGTAGCTGAACCAGTCAAACCTAGATTGATTACTACATATGGAACCAATACATATAAGATATGTAACATAATTGACAAATACTGGCACATCTTGAAAACAGATGAATTTTTTGATGAGTGTTTAAATGAACATTGTTTTTATGGATATAAATGGGGCAGAAATATTGGGGAATCTTTTTCTTGGTTTAAAAAGATGAATAATGGTGACAAATGTGAACTAAACACAATCAGAGGTAGTAACCCTTGTGGAAATTGCACATACTGTAAGGTGATTTTAAAATCAAAATTATTTACATCTACAAATACTTCAAAGGTTTTTGAGATTAGGAAGTTAATTACATGCCACAGTGAATGGATAATTTATATGGCTATATTCTACTTAGTCACACCCCTTCCTGTTGGCCCACCCATTGAGCTGCCACTGGTTCTAAATACATTTTTTTTTGTGACTTAACAAAAATAATAACCAAGTTGTTATGTGTTCATGACATGGGATGCCATAAAATTTGCAATGCTTGAAAGGTGAATCTTGAACATGTATGCTGAGAAAACATAACTACTTGATTATGATTAGAAAAACATGATAATAATCCTTTCTAGCACATGGAGCTTTAGCTGCTCTGATGCATTAGTAGTTGCTTAAAATGTGTACAAATACGAAGTGTTTCATGGCTTTGTTTCTTAGCAATGCTTTATAGACAGTAGCAAGAAGCTAAGCACCTATCTGGCTTATTAGCAGATTTAAAAGTTGTTAAACATTTCATTCTTTTTTATGTGGTGGTGAGAAAAGTTTTACAGCTTTTAAGTGCTGTTTTCAGTTTATCATTGTTGCTCTGCAGTGGTAACAATTTATGCTCTAGTAAGAGACTACAGAGCATAACAGCTCTGAAAGCTATGCATAACAAAACATGTTACTCACCTTTTCAATGTCAGCCAAGTGTATAGACAGGTTGTAATTTTCCTAATTTTGGAGCATAATCAGTGTATGGCATTATATATCTTATATGTAATTATAGTTAAATTTGTATACTACAATAAACAAACAAAAAAAAAATTCTCTATAAATGCAGTCATGGATAATCATTTTACTGAAAGACATTCCGACTGATTGCTAAAACTAAATTCACATTTTAAATACCTAACAAACAGATTGCATGATTCTGAAACAATGAATAAAATTAATGGTTATGTAACTTAGAATTAAGTACACATTTAAAATGAATTAATCCTGGTGGTACATGGACATTCATAAGTATCTGGCATCTTATTTCTTTATAATATGTAGATGTTTCAACATCTCCACTACTCAGTCTCAAATTTATAGTGCCCACCTCATAAAACAAAAACCTCTTACATATAACACATTTTTGTTGATGTTTGTAAAAAGCATGTGTTCATTCTTAATTTTAAAAGCAAATAAATGTTCATAAAGGAATTATTCTAATATCCTAGTGGCCTTTCTTATATAAAATGAATCACATCCTGAACATACAACAACATGCACCATATTAATAAATTATTTTAAAAAGGAAGAAATAGCTATACCCATTAAAAGGAAAAATACTTATAAAATATTAAGACAGTATGCTTCATAATGGATGCACCACATATGCCACAAACAGAAGCCATAGTCACCTAAATATTTCACTTACCCTGTAATAAAAAGAATATCTTAGCAAGGTTAAAACAAGGAGACTGGTACTTCTGCAAGGGATGTACTGTTATATCACTGATTCACATTAAAAAGCAAAAGAAACCTTTAAAAAAATTTGCAAAATGTTAACAAAAGATATGCACTTCTTGAATGTAGGAAATACTGAATTTACCCTCTACTAATATATTTTATATTCTGTCTTCACCCTCATGATTAACGAGCCTCTGTTCTCTAACCTTGCGACTTTGGGCAAGTCGCTTAACTAGACACCAGCCAGGCTAAGTCTGAAAAGGGTCCATAAAGATCAATGCTATACTCTGACTCTGCAAACTAAGTAAATAAATAAATAAAAATAAACCACAGATATCATTGTTAAACCTAAGACAAGACATCTCTTAATAGTATATTCTACAATGTTTTGTCTAACCAACCATCAGAGCATTAAAATTTAACACCACATTTCTGAATACCAAATGGAAGAAGAACCAGTAAGGTAATGATGATAGATTAGTGTCTGCAATGCCACCAATTACTGGCAAACCTATTTTGGCTTCTCCCATTAGGGGTCACCATAGAAAATCACTGGTCCGCAGATTGATTGGCAGTGGAGTTTTAATGGTGTCGAGTTGTCAGCCCAGTGCCCAACCTTCACAAAAGGCACACACAGACTTGCACATGCACGTGCACACGCATGCACACATGCACACACATGCACCTACTGCATTCTTTTAAAAAAATACTGGCAAACCTGAAAACTTCATAATGAACAATATACTCTTCTATCACAATTCAGTTATTTATTTATGTTTGTTTGCCAGGTAATTGGTTGATCCTCATCTCAGCAAGATTGCACACAAGACAGCATGGAATTAAAGTAACAGTATCATACATTCAGTCTAATGCAATCTAAGGTGCTGTGATTTCACACAGGTGAACAGATCATGAGGTGAATGACACATGCAAGTATTTAATTGTTTACAAATACTCATAAAAAGGAAGATTAAGATTGCTGGGTCGATTTCAAATGATAAAATAGACAAATTGTTGAAACTAATATGGTCGAGATCATGTAGTGAACAATTCAGTTCATCGACAAAAATATAATCTCAACAAATACCCACAAAAAACAGAAGCAATACTTTTGTAGGGGGCAAGTCCCCCTGAACCCTCACACTCCCTGTTAATTATATATACCAACTCCAAGATTGCACTACAGTGGAGAAAAGGGCAACTTCCCCGATCTCCCACTGTACCATGATTTCAGTTAGAACAGTTTAATAGACCGAATTCTTGACCATATGGTCTCAACCATTCAACAATTTGTTCATTTGATCCTTTGAAACAGACCCAGATTACTGGTTGAAGAAGGGAGTACATCAAGTTAATAGAGTAGCATATAGTGTGAAGAATAAGGTGTGGAGAGAGATAAGCACTAAGTTTAGAAGTGTAACATGCAGAAATTGCTTGCAGCAGATGGATTTTAGAGGTTTAAAGTGGGTGTGGGTCACTGCTAAGTAGGTCAGCTATAATTATCTTATACAACAATGATTGAAGCATCTACTTACTGATCTTTCTTGCAAAAGAGCTATTAGTTTGTGTCTAAACTGACAAAAGTTAAAGACATTGATGCCAGTTGAGAGTGAATGCCAAAGATCAAGTACTGCTGTGGAAAAGGCATGGTCGGCAGTGTAAAATATGATTCTCAGTCTGGTAAGTATATTGGCATCATTTGCTTCAGATTAAAGTTGGTAAAGGGTGTCTGTAATAGTCAGCCTTCTACTTAAGGGGCAGATGGAATAAAAGTAGATTACTTTATGAGCAAGGCAAAGGAGTAATAAATTGGTGCACTCTCTTCTGGGGAGAAAAGCATGAATAAGCTGAGTTTGTCAGAGAGGGTTTGTACAGCTTTAAGGTTTTTAGTGAATGAGTATGCAGGAATGGGTAGAATCTATTCAACCTGAGGCTATAAAACAGTTTGGAGTTGTTTTTTTTTTTCTATCATGGATGAGAGTGAGAGATTTGGAATCAGCCAAAGATAACACAATTACTTTTGACTTTTGTGATGCCAGTATAGCGTGACATGCTTAAAAGAGAGTTGTAATGTTAACTCAAAGCACTTACATGGTACTACACGTTGAATAGGTTCTGTTGCATCGAAAGAGGGGTGCAAAGGGAGACATGTCAAATTCTTGAAGTTGTTTTATGAGGACAAAAGATGTTCAAACACTGTTTACTGAAACTAAGTTCACTGACAGTGGAATTTACCACTGTCTCCACCGTTGTTTGACCTTGGAGTATTACTCTGGGAAGTGTAGGGGTTGTCCCCTTATATAGGGGTTTCAAGGGGGCTTACCCTCTTTCAAAACTTTTTTTTTCTTTTATGTTCACTGTAGGTAGTTTTGGAGAGGTTTTCAAAATTTTTACCTTCAGCAAAACTATCATTGGTGAGTCAATATGATTCTGTCAGGTGGTGGGGATGGCTAGTTTGGGGGTGTTTTGCAGGTTTTGTTGGTTGGTAGCAGAATAATAGAAGACAGTTGAGTAGACAATGGTATTAAAGGTGTCCATGTCTGAAGAAATAAATTAATGAAAATGCTAAAGAGAATAGGGGCAGGGATATATCCTTGAAGGACTCCTGCTGAGACAGGGTAACCGGGAGATACATCTTGTTATAATAAACAAAGCTAGTAGTATTGGTCATGTGATTATGGAACCATTACATTGTGAAGGAAGTGAAGCTAACTAGTGCAAGGAATTTGAATGGGAGTGTGTGTGGTTAAAAGAATCAAACACTTTGGTGAAGTCTACATAGTCTGTTTCTAGTAATGGTGCCTTGACCTGTACTATTAAGTATGGCATCAACAACTATGAGTAGGGCGGTTTGTTTGCTTTTGTTCTTTATGATTATATGCAGGTGTGGGGAAAAATGGTTGCACACTGCCTTTTGAAGCAGTTTGCTGCAGTGGAGAAGAAGTGATATGGGTTGTAAGTCCACAGCAGACAATGGCATATTTATTTTTTGGATGTGTGAATATTGCATTCTTCGTATGTCTGGATAAAGATGTAATGAAAGAGAGAGGGGGAAACAGAGAAAGAAGTTGAGATGCAGTGAACATTTGCATGTTCTTTTAGGAACCAGGAAGCAGGCCATCAGATCCTGGTATACCTGAACTAGGAAGCCTCTAAAGAAGAAAATTATTTTTTACATGGAGATTTGTTTGAGGTACAATATGGGTATGTATGGTTTTAGGGGTCTGAATTAAAATGATGTACAGGAGGAAAGGGGTGTGGGAATTGGTGGACTCAGTAGCAAGATCAGAGGCAGTAATTTCTAGGAGTGTGGGCTGTGTTTGCACTGTTGATGATGGTTGCACCTTCAAAAGCAGGTTCTGGAGATGGTAGAAGCTTGCCTGTTGCAAAAGCAAATGGCCTTGGCTCTATGAATACTTTTCTTGGCTTTATTGTGCAGGTCAATATAGATGACATATTCTTACAGAAAGTGGGTTTGTTTCCACTCTTGTCAGACTAAATCTCTTTATCTGAGTATTTGTTGGAGGTGTGAGCTGAGCCATGGGAGGTGAAAAGCCTTGTATAAATGGAACACCTTAGGGAAGATTTGGTGTTGTATGCTTAGACAGGTTTGGAGATGAAGGAGTCTACATCACGGATATTTGAAAAGGAGAAGGGTCTTGGCCATATAATGTTTCTTAGCATAGCCATGACAGCTTGTGAGATAATGCAATTAGTTTGGATTTCACAGAGTATAGATGGGAATGCTGGCTTTTTAATATGTTTTTAAAGGTAATAATGCAGTGGTCACTAATGCTGAGAGGATGAACAGAGGTTTTGGATAGCAGGTCATCAAAAATGTGCTTGCGATTTATTTAGTAAGTCATGTTGCACTTTGATTAATTTATATAGCTCATGGTCAGAATGGATGCTGTTGGAGGAGTGTTTGTTTTGGCCAAGGATAGGCTTACATGTTTGGATATGAGCAGTTATCCTTTATCAGAGAGTTTTGAAGGGTCTGAATAAGACAGGAAGAGGGAGTTAGACCACAGACAATGTCAGAGATTTGTTCTTGGGGTGAGATAGATTTCCAGTTTGGACAATAGTCTTCTAATGAGATTGAGATGGCAATAATAATAACTGTCATAGGATTTGGTAAGCAATAAATAGTCTCCTACTCTGCAGCTATCAGATCCAGTCAATAGTTATGGATGTTGGTATAATTAGTGAAGAGCAGGGGGAAAGCAAAATCAAATTATTAATACAAGTGTTCTTATTTCATTAAATTTGAGGCATAAGTAATTTGGAGATAAATTCAGCACACCAAAGAAATGGCTGGATGGAGGCCATATTGTATACAGGTCATGTAAACAGAATCACATAGAAATTGTACTTACAGTGTCAAAAATGAAGGGTTAGCATGCACTCAAGAGAAAATAAGATAAAAAAACAAACATCAGCAAGTCTGTGTTCCATACAGGAAATTAATATTGTTAATGAGACTCACCACTACATTTGGTCTAGACATATAAAGGCCATCAATGGCACTCAACATATCAGTGTTATGCATACCTCATAGTGCAATGATTTCAGCCTAAGATTTAGTCTTGCTTCTCCTCGATTTATGATGTTCCTCATAAAGTCAGACCTCCTTATGAGTACATACTTTACTAAACCCATGCTCTAAGCCTATACAAAGATACACTAACAATAATTATATAGGGTCTAGTATATAAACACATCCTGTTGTGAAAAATAAAGTGTTCCCCTTTTTGACTCTGCTATGATTTCTAAAAGCCAGTGCTTTGATTTTAATGGTTGTAAGTTGGGAGATATGGTAGGATGTGTATTTGCAACACTTAAGCAGTGGTTACAGCACAGCTCTGGATAGCAGCAAGCAACATATACAAAACTGTACAAAACATGTTTTGCTACACAGCTTAGTGGTGCATTTGGGGAAACCTTGCAATGCTTTAAAACACACCACTTGTGGAGAGATTGAAACCCTTTGCACATGTGTAACATTCTGCACTTTTCTGTCACCATTTAGAAACTACAAAGACATGCATCTGGAGGGTTTCTCCCCAGGCCTCCACTGAAAATTGGCTTCGTTCCAAGTCAGACTTTCTGATTTAACAAATGTTTAATAAATAAATAAATAAATAAATCTTCCACTGACATAATATTATAATCACAGTATGCTATCAAAATGGTGAAGCACACCTTACTGTGTGTCAGAAGGTCAAAGGTAATGGTGCTAAAAGGCAAAACTGGAACCACAAATCCTATTGACTCTGAAACGTAGACACATAGTTTGCAGTTGCAGTTTTGAGCATCAATGTTTTTAATTGGATTGCACTGCAGTGCGGATCAGGAAAATTACCTTTTTCCTCACTGTAGTGTGATTTCGGAGGTAGAATATATAATTAGCAGGGGGTGAAAACAGTAGACTTGTGTGTGTGATTTTTCTGATGTTTTTTCAGGTGGTGGGTGGTGCATTATGTATTGAATATCGATTTTTTCTTTCTGAAAAAATCGACATTCTGAACAATCGGCATGACAGTATTCATGGTTCTGGCTCAGGGGTGAGAATATTCATGGTAAGTGGTTTCATTGTTTTGATAGTAAATCTATAATCTCTTATAACCAAAAGACTTCACTCATATTCCATAGACTGCTTGTTCACGTCATTACACTATACATAGTAGTAGCGAAGCATTTTTTAGTACATCACTGTACCATTCTGTAATCAACAATGACATACAAGAAAATAGTCCTGATTTAGATTATTTCTTCTGTACAATTCCTCTACAATGTCATACTCTTTAGACAATGGCGTACACACAGTGAAATGATCAGAACACATTTCAGAGTTAACTTTAAATGCCCCATTCAATATTCTCTAGAGTACACTCAAGATGCAGTACAGAAACTAGTACTTCATCAGAAGCAAAAGACCACCAGACAGGACATCATATCTTGGACACATAAGGGAGTTGCATGGCCACTTATTTGTGGTGATACTTTGCATTCTGTTGCTTATAGGTAATCATGAAAAATGTTGTCAAAATTAATGGGAGTGCTGGTGTTACGAAAATGTATTTAAAATTAGTGAATATAATAATTTTATATTACATGTAAGAAGTCTGTTCAAAATACAACTTATGAGACAGCTCTCTACCTGAAGGATCATACAGTTTCAGTACTGGGACACAGCGCTCTTCAATGACTTCACTACCAGTAGTCCAGTATTATAACCTCCTAATGATCGCCAATTTTATTATTTCTTATATCAGACTGTCTGTAGTCATTAGTATCACATGGACTGCAGTCAATGAACTAATGATTTGTAAATGAAAATCTTCATAACCCCAATAATATCAGGTAGAATCCATTTGAACCCATCAATGTTGACTAAAGTTTTTATCCTAAGAAATTATCAAAAACAGAAAATAAGAACTAAATTAAGCACGTAAATTAGTATTTATTTTATTTTTACTTTGTTAATGAAAACAGTCTTACCACAGACTGAAAATAAATTACATGGATAACTTATCAAAAATCACAACAAAATTAAAAGTAAAATAATAGCACAAAATGTGCCTTCCAGGCCCTGCATTTTCTATACCTGTATTTTCAACCAATTGCACTCTCTATAGTTTTGAATTCCATTCCTCACAAATGAGGGTGAATTTGGAAGGGGTGACTGTGGTTTTGTAATCATTATTTTGTATCTAAATCTTAGAAAGTAATATACAGAAACCCCATATAAAACATGAAACAAGTCCTGTATAAATATTACACCACTAAAGTTCGATTTGCAGATTTTAGAAAGTTTTTACTAAAGAAAACACCATGAATGGCCTATTATTAAACCAGAAATGCACAGCATGAAAAAATTAAAGCAATGCAAGACCAAGGAATGTACATATTAAAGATTCACCAAACGAAAAAAAAAACAATTACCCAATGGGTAGTAAACTTGTAAAAACAAAAATGAACCACGAACAACAGTGTAAATCCGATAGCCTTTTAATGCTGTTCCACACCACGTTATCAAGTTGGTGGTGAATGAAGTTTAAATAGTTCTAACTGCAAATCAGTTAGCGTCACTTGTGGGTTACGTGAAACGTCCTTTGAATTTAAAAGAGCCGTCAATTTCTTGACAGAAGCAGTCAATTCAATAACAGCTGCTTCCATTAGTATTCACGTTGGAACGTTGCAATATAAAACAAGTTCACAACGAACTGGGATCTAACTCACGAATCCACCACAAGAAAAAAAAGACAATTACCCAATGGGTACTAAACTTGTAAAAACAAAAATGAACCATGAACATCAGTGAACAACATAGTGTGTGGAGCAACAATAAAAGGCTATCGGATTTACACTGTTGTTCGTGGTTCATTTTTGTTTTTACAAGTTTAGTACCCATTGGGTAATTGTTTTTTTTTTTCTTGTGGTGGATTCGTGAGTTAGAACCCGATCTCAGTTTACGTTGTGGTCTTTGAAGCTTGTTTTTTATTTGCAACGGTTCCAACGTTGGAATACTAATGGAAGCAGCTGTTATTGAATTGACTGCTTCTGTCAAGAAATTGACGGCTCTTTTAAATTCAAAGGACGTTTCACGTAACCCACAAGTGACGCTAACTGATTCACAGTTAGAACTGTTTACACTTCATTCACCGCCAGCCCTTGAGGTGGTGAACAACATAGTGTGTGTGGAGCAGCACTAAAAAGCTATCGGATTTACACTGTTGTTCGTGGTTCATTTTTGTTTTTACATATTAAAGATAGTAGAATGCACTAATCAGAAATGTAAAACTTAGATACTAACAGGATACATAGACAGCGGTAGCCTAAAATAAGGATGAAGCATATGGCCAGCTGAATTTACAGGAAAACTGAAACGCTGAGTCAGTCAAAAGAAACTTAAAGAAAGGTGCGCAGGTGTAAAAATAGAATATCATACTGTTTTACTTGAATCATACCTGGACAAAACACAAATGATGATAGGCATGATACACTGAGGACAAATACCAGATTCAAGCTACAATTATTTATTCAGGCTGTAAGAAAGAATGTTACAAATCTCAAAACTGAATGTCCTTATGTAGTGAAATACAAACAGAAGAAAAGAAAAAAAACATATATATTTTTTTAATTAAATATGCGTTATGAACATGCACAAGCCAATAACACTTTTTTTATTTAATTGATGGTCATGGTGTGTTCTTTCCTGTTCTGCTAAATAGTCACCACAATTCAGATGATTAGCTGTAACATGATAAACAATTATAGTAATAGTCACAAAAAGGTATATTATGACGCAAAACAAAATCTTTGGAAATTCATGTTAACTAGAACCAAAGCCATGGCCTAAAACTCAATGCCAAAAAAATGCATAATAATGCCCTTTGGGAAATTGTCAACCCAAGTTATTTACTTCATTTGATAAAACACACTTAAGAGTTGACCCAGTAGTTAGGGATCTAGGAACATATGTGGACAGCAATCCAGCCTTTGACATGTAGCTAAGATAGTAAGAAAATCATTTTATGTCACCCAACTTATATGTAAGAGTATGGCATCCAGGTCCAAGAAAGTTGCAGTACCACTCTACTCAGCCCTTATCAGACCCATCATTTTATACAATACCCCCTTTGGCATTTATCTGTCCAGACACTTGCAACAGTTGGAATGCTCACAAAGCTTTCTCACCAGGAAAATTTAGGGCATGAATAACTTGCCCTATACTGATCACCAAAAGGCTCTGTCTCTGTATTCATTCTCCTACAGGCTGCTGAGAGGAGATCGTTGCCATACTTACACACTTTCCTCAGCTCCAGTCCTGATGGATCTATTGCAAATGTGCAAAACAAACAGCACTAGAAATACTTGATCTAAGAGATCTGAACTTCTGTTGTGACATAAACTGAACATGATGGAGAGACAGATATGTGCTCCCAAAGAATCCCTGCACAATGGTATAAGCTCCCTCTCCATGCAAAACAGAGTTCATCCCTGACCCTGTTCAAACAAAACCCTGAGAACTGGATGGGAATTTATAAATTTAACCCAAGTCTGTATCCCTTGTCCCTTATGGACAGAAGCTATCAATAAGAAAAGTATTATCCTAAATAACATCCCCCACAAACAAAGCTTTAGTTACCGCTCTACTGACATGCCCCACCCCTACTCCCATGTAAACACCCACGTTCCTTTGGACTCAAATGGCTTGGTGTGCATGACTAGGCTTGCAAGAGTCCTAGTGGTCATTAACCTAGTAACAACCTATGAACCTAGTCCCTTGAGTGTCTTAATATGCATACAAAAGGGTTCCAGACAGAGTCTTTGAAAAAAGAAAGAAAATTCAAAAATCTAGCTGCCCACTTCCTGAAGCTTATGCATGAATGGATATAGCTTACTAACTGCAAGCACTGAACCTGAAAATGGGATAAATTAGAAACAATTATGGAGAAGTTACAATGTATTACACACATAAGTTCATAGGTGTTTACTAGGCTAATGACCACAAGGGCCTTTGTAAGCCTAGCCATGCATCCAAAATCTCAGACAAGTTCTGATACCCTTGATAAATGTAAGTAGGGGCTTGGGAGGTGAAACATTTACAAGCAGGGGTCTGAGAGATAAAGTATTTACAGGATGTCTGCATCCATTAGAGACATAAGTGCCAAACCAAGGATGAATTTCCTGTTCCCCATCTAATTGTCCAAGTTATATTTGAATTTGGTTAAGGAGGAACTCTGTTTACCATGGATGGGAGCCTGTTCTAGAGAAGGGGTAGCCTCTGGGGCACATACCTGTCTCTCCAGCAGGTCCTATTTATATCACAGGCAAGGTTTAAGTCTTTAGAATGGGTAATACTTGAACTGTTTGTTTTGCAGAGATGCAGGAGGTCCATAAGAGTGGGGTCTGACATTCCTTTGTACGCCAGGCATAGGTCTCCCCTCAATAGCCTGTAGGAGACTGAATACAGGGCTAGGATATTGAAGTGGACTGCATTCGACATGTTACTTATGCCCTGTATTCTTTTAGTGAGGAACCTCTGTGGAAGTTCCAGTTATTGGATATGCCTTGTTAGGTACATACCAAAGGGAGCATTGTACTCAATGATAGGTCTGATGAATGTTGATTACAGTGGAACAATATTTCAAGCAAATTAACATTTGCATGCATGCTGACATGGAGATGGGTGTGGGGGCTATTTTTCACTTATCAAGTTACTAAGATGTCTTTAATGAAATTCAAACTAACGCATGGCTTATAATGTTACTTAATCCATCCTGTGTTAACTAGTGGTGCAAAAAAAGGGTTTCCCTACAAATGTCTCTTGCAGATTCAGAGGAAAATCTAGTAAATAGTGTCACAACTTTTCAGCAAAGTCTTACTCTCCCTCCCATGTGTATGGGTCAAGGTGGATGCGTACATTGCTAATGTTACCTCAATGTATTAATACATATTACTGAAGAATTCATAAATGTGTTCTTTTATTTTCTTTTCTTTTCTTCATCCTGTGAACTACTGCAATGTGTCTGTCCTCTTTCTTTTATTTTCACAGACAAAAATCATAATCCTATTGATTTGGAACCAGAGATTTTTAATTCCCACCTCATCTCAAGCCCATTGCTTAACATGCATTGATGTCTACAAGTCACATATGACTTGTCAGAGATGCACCATTAATATCTGGTATGAGTACCTTTTGTTTAGCTTGGCTTGTTAACCTGGCTTTTAAGATTTTTCTTACTGCAGCCATCTTACTCTCCACATGAAATGAGAGCTAGCCATGCCAGGCAGCCTTCTAGCTCTGAATACATTACTCAAGCCTTGATCACTAACACGGCAGTTATGAGTGCTCACTTCTGTACATTTTCCCTATGGTATTATCCATTAGGTTTGTTAGATTGGGGTAGAAATTCATTTTAAGATGGTCAACAGCTCTTAGAAAATTTTACTTTGTCGGATACTCAGTGGCAGGCAATGCCAAAAGAACTACTTGAGCATTACAACAGCTGAAGACGAGAAGGGAGGAACACATGAATGAGTTAACAGAATGTTCAAAGCTGCATTGATAGAACTTTTGGTTATCACAGAATGCTCAAAGGTGCAGTACTAGAAGCTTAATTTATCACAGAATATGCAAGGGTGCAGTACTAGAAGGTATGGTTATCACAGAATTAGAAGGTTTGGCTATCACAGAATGCTCAAAGGTGCAGTACTAGAAGGTATGGTTATCACAGAATTAGAAGGTTTGGTTATCACAGAATGCTCAAAGGTGCAGTACTAGAAGGTATGGTTATCACAGAATTAGAAGGTTTGGTTATCACAGAATGCTCAAAGGTACAGTACTAGAAGCTTCATTTATCACAGAATGTTCAAAGGTGCAGTACTAGAAGGTATGGTTATCACAGAATCAAAAGGTTTGGTTATCACAGAATGCTCAAAGGTGCAGTACTAGAAGGTATGGTTATCACAGAAGCAGAAGGTTTGGTTATCACAAAATGTTCAAGATTGCATTACTAGAAGGTTCAGTTATCACAGAATGGAAAGGTTCAGTTATCACAGAATGTTTGAAGGTGCAATACTAGAAAGTTTGTTTTTTGCTTATTAATGAATGATCCTATCAGTTCAACTACAAAGAAAAAATAACAGCTGCAACTCTGCATTTACATCCTTATTTGAAATATGTGAAGGCAAAAAGCACCCAGTGCTCTCCATATGCTCTAAGTTTATTATGACATTTCTGTCAGACCTTTTATTCTCCTAAGGTTCTAAAGCAAATGTTTATAGGTTTGACAGTCAGACTTATTCCTCCAAGGAGATTGATTTCCATAATCCCATACTATCATTTTCTGCTATTCATATGTGCCAGTGTAAGTTTTGATGACATTTTGTGAATGTCTTCTAATTGTTAGGGGAACTTTATTTCATAATCCTGGAAGTTCCAGAAAAAACAGCAAAATAAAACCAAACAAAATGCATTAAAATAACATCATCCTGGAAGGTGTTATGTATCTGTGTCTTTTTTATTTTGTATTGTTCATATTTTTAGTATTAGTTTCCCTAGTATAAAGTTAGATTCTCCATGCATGCTTCCCAGGCAAGGATTTTCATACAGAATATCAGATATTTCCTTACAGACCAGGGACAGGTCCCACTAAATAACCTGCAAAAAATGTAATGGCAATTCCTAGTACTTTTCTGAATAGATCATGGTTTCTAATCTCATCATTTTTTTTAAGAAGAAAATGTGTACATTTACCACTCTCTCTGCTAGACAAGTAAACCACTTCTTACTGCTCAGCCATAACAAACACCACATGGCTTCCAGTCAAACAGACAGCAGGACTCTTATTGGCCTCACACTTATTTAAGCTCTTGCACACAGATTATCTGGCCTGTTAACTGACAAGTTCTACCCAAAACCATCCTCCTATAATCTCAGGAGCCAAGATAACAATGGGACACTGCTTGAAACACCATTTTTCAATCTTCAATGTACTATTTATTAATTTTATTTATTTTTATTGATGAACAGGTGAGTGAGCTGGTCTGTTTTGTCCCTTGTCAACCACGATCCAGGATCAAGGAGCAGTGTATACCAATCTGCAAAGTACACATACAGAAATATACCAATTAAGTGACGCTCACCTGGTCAGGATAAAAAAGACGAACAGTTGTGGGTTTGGTTCAAGCAACTTTATTATACACAAACACATCAGTATTGAGGCTTAGTAACTTAAATAAACTTATAAACAGACTGACTACTGCACTCATGGTTGTTCACTCAAAATGGTACTGCTGCCTGCACATGCTCTCTATTTATACTGCCCTCACTTTGAAATACTTCTTAAAGTCACAACACACCCTCTGATCTACATCCTCCCTTTTTGAGAATTAAGTCATGCACAGTAATAATGACAATAATCATTGACATGCAATTGTACAAAAATAGTCCTTTGATATGCAAATACAGAACTAATTACAAGTGAAAAAATCATGTCCAAGTTGCTGTGTATTTTACACTCGATCTGTAAATATGACCTGATCATGTGACATAAAAATTAGGACTGGGTTTAGCAACAGGGACTCTTTTTAATGAATGTTCAACTTCAGGGACATCTGGGACATCATTAGGAATGGGAATAGGTACTGAGACATGTTTTTCAACAGGAACATCATCTGGGTTGCTTTGAGATCTAGAGTCTGTATCACAGGTACAATGCTGAGATATCGATTCAGAGACTGAAAGAAGATGCCTGCAATTTCTTCTGTATTCTATACCCTCATATTCTACTAAGTAAGATCTTGGCTCAGCACATACACCTCTCACTTGACCAATTCGATCAAAACCTTTTGCTGTTTGCACCCTCACTAACTCTCCTTCTTTCAATGGATGAAGAAATCTGCTCATTGTATCATAGCTGGACTTCTGGAATGAATGCTTTTTGAACAGTTTGGCTTTGATTGCTCTGGTGTTTTTAGCATTAGGCACCAACAAACTGGAACTGATAGGCAAGGTTGTTCTTGTTTGTCAAGATAGAAGTCTCTGACCAGGTCAACCAAGTAAATTGTCATGGGGTATATTTCTGAGATTAAGCAAATTCAAGAAAACATTGGTCTTGTCATACTTTGACCTCTAGTAATTGCTTTGCACTTTGTACTGCACGGTCTGCTATGCCATTTGACTGTGGGTACTCAGGGCTACTGGTAACATGGATAAAGTCCCACTCTTTTGCAAATTTCTGAAATAGCTGACTGGTAAACTGGGCACTGTTGTCCAAAATAACTTGCGTGGACTACCATGGACTGAGAAATTATGTTTCAACTTAGTAATCACAGTACTGGACTTTAGGTTGGGTAGCAGATCATTCTTGAACCAATTCAAATAAGAGTCTACCAACACTAAGTACTATTGCTGAAGTGCAGTTCCAGTGAAATTATTACAAAGGCTTCTCTGCAAGCACGGCTTTTCTTCAAATTAAATGCAATCTGTTTAAATGTCTTGGGCTGCAGGTGCACCCCCCTACACACACTCCAAACCTGAATAAGTACTATTGCTGAAGTGCAATTCCAGTGAAAATATTACAAAGGCTTCTCTGCAAGGTAGGCTTTTCTTCAAATTAAACGCAATCTGTTTAAACATCTTGGGCTGCAGGTGCACCCCCCACCCTCCAAACTTGAATAAGTGCTATTGCTGAAGTGCAGTTCCAGTGAAAATATTACAAAGGTTTATCTGCAAGCATGGCTTTTCTTTAAATTAAATGCAATTTATGTCTTAACTTTCAACATAAAGACTTAATGTTAATGCCTTTATATACTGATGTTTTTTTGTTTAAAGCATGCACACTTGCAGAGGCCTGTCTAGCTAGCCCAGTTTTCCTAACTTCAATCCTGTAAGACCCCATTTCAGACTCAAGTTGATGACACACTGCTGGGTTCTGTACCTCTCTCTGAGTAGCAAGGCAAAATTTTAAATTTTAATCTATGGCTTTTGCATCCAACTGTGCTTTTTTCCACAGTTTCATCTGTGACCAGTCAATATTAGACTATTTTTGTATGGCAATAGCTACCCACTTTCAAACTAAACTGTACTATCCCAGAATTAGAAACACCAGAAATAATTAACTTGTGCTAGTTTAGTTCCCCCCTTGAACTGTACTGCCATTTACTTAACTGCAGTTCATCTATTCTCTTGGTACTCTCTCCATATCACTTACCTACAGTATGAGTCAATTGATTGTTTGTTTTTGTTTGAATTGCCCATATTCCAGAATCTGGTAGAGAGACCTGTCAATCACTCCCACAGGACTCCTCCTGAAATTAGTCCCTACCCTCCTCCCCCACTAGGAATGCATAGGACAGAAGTTATAAAAATGCCTGTATTCTCTGTTATCTGATTGTTTTCCAGCCCACAACCCCTCCTAAGAGCAGCTAACAGGTCTCTGCTCGCTTCGCTCCCCACCCTGCCCCCAATTCCCACCCACCCCCGGTGGTCCTACCTTTATTAGAGCAAATCCCTCCCATCATTTTTACCACCAACCACAGCACTACTCCCAACTCTAAATCCACCATCTTCCTACTACTACACCTCCTCTTCTGCTAACATGAATAAGCATACCATACTTATATTCTTTGCATACCCTCTCCTTGCATATCTTACATCTTACCAAAACTCCATTATACCCCCACTCAACCACTTCCACTATACAGCTATTCACTCAATCCCTCATGACTCACCCTCACTCTGCTCCTCTCCTACCAACTCAAGAACCATCCCTATGCATCCCCCACATATTCTGTCAACTAAAATACTAAAACTAAATGCATCCCTACAAATTACCAAAATAACCCTCCCACCACATCTGTTACCGACTGCACCCAATCATAAAGTTTCCCTAAAATGCTAACTCTTTCACAAACTGATAAAACTAATAACCTCATGCATATCAAAACTTGCCCTCAGTGGAGACATCCGACCCAACCCTGGCCCCTCCATCTCTAACCCCACTTCTAATAATCAGACTAACAACCACATCTCCCAAATCCCAGCCAGTAGAAAACCAAATGACCTCCTTCTGCTAAGCCTAAATATCAGAAGTATAGCCAACAAAGTCCGCGAACTCCATGCCACCATAGACTTATACTCCCCAGATATAATCATCCTGACAGAAACCTGGCTAAAACCTCACATTACCAGTGAGCAAATTGTCCCTAATGGTTACAACATACTAAAACTAGACCGACTAAACAAGAAAGGAGGTGGTATTGCTATAATGTTTAAACAGCATCTAAACATCCAGATCCTAAACTCATCAGCTCCCCAAATTGCCAGTGAAGAAATAATATATACCAACCTGAAAATAAACCAAAATAAAACCATCAACATAATAGGATGCTACTTCCCACCTGGCCAAAATATCCCTCCACTAGAAAACTTCCTCAGCTAGACTACCTACCATCTCCCCTCAAGAGACCATAATTTTAGGTGACTTCAATATTGATTGGCAATCCTGTTGTGGCAACCATCCAACCCATCATCTAAACCTTCATGCCTTCACCCAACTAGTCCAGTCACCAACCAGAATAAATAAAAACTCCAACAAGCACACTACCCTGGATTGGATACTAGTCAGCAAGATTCCCCACTCCTATATAGCAGGCTGCCTATCAGATAGCCTTAGTGATAATTTCCCAACATTCCTACTCAAAAAACACCTATACCAAGTTAAACCTGTCATCTACTGTCAAATACGTAAAAAGCTATACTTTAACCCAATCACATTTATCTCATCCCTCAAAGAATATAACTGGCACCCTCTAAATTACCTCAGCCTAGATGACGCAGTCCAATTTTTTAATACTACCTTCCTAAGCATCCTAAATAACCATGCCCCCATAAGACTTACCAGAACCAAAGCCCAACCCTCCCCATGGCTACAGAAAACCACTAGGTCAGAAATGAAAAACCGAGATAAAGCCTGGGAACACTGGCGCATAACCAAAACCCGCTCAACTAGACAGAAATTCCTAGAACTACACAACAGAGTCAAAAAGCAAATAAAGGAGGACAAAATCCAATACTACCAGTCTGCCCTCAACTCCTCCAAACACGACCCCAAACAATTCTGGACCTCCATAAACTCCATCCTCCACCCAGGTAAAACCTAACATTCCTCACTCCTCAGAAAACATTGTATTAGAATTCTGTCTTATCTACAATAGTACTATATCGGTTCAAAAAAATATAAATATTGCTTATCCCTATTACAAATATTCTCCATATGATAATTCAATTTATGGAGCTCAGATATTCTGGATTGTCAAGGTATGAGTGATAATCTGATGGACTTAGGTTTATCCATCAGAAGAGGGATGATTTTCATTCCATGGCTAGTGCGGATCTTAGTTTCAACATTTATTAATTTAAATTTGTTATTTCACAAAAACATTTTTAGTATGCCTGACCAAAACATTTCTTTATTGGTAAACACTCAAAGTATAAAACTGATAATTTCCTTTAAAAGCTCAAACATATACATTATAGTTATCAGAGGAAAATTTTTAATAGTCACAATAAAACAATAAACACATACTCCAGGATTCACTAATCTTCAGTGTAAGACTAGATTAGTCTTACACGGAAGCGCCAGTCTAAGAATATGATGGCAGCGCACCATGCATATTAATGAGGGTGTGCTGCCTCAACTCTAAAGCTTACATGGAGCATGGACAAATGTAGGGGGCGTGTCGGACTGCTGAGCAGTCCAAAAATCCATGCCCCTGCAATGAAGAAACACAAGAAATGTCGACTTACATGAGCGAGTCCACTCACATGTGTACATTGTAACAGTGCACTCCCCCATATGTTAAACCACGTACAAATGTAAAAATTAAAATAATTTTTTTTTGTTTTATTTCTGATATAGCTGCCCGTATTTGCACATGTTTGCCCGGGTTTGCCCATTGCTTAGCTACAGTTAGCAGCTTAGACACCGAAGAGGATAATAAGAAAAATATATGCAAATTAAGCAAAATAGCAATAGCGTGGTGGTTAGAGCCTTCACACAAAGAGGAGGCATTCCCGGTTCAAGTCCCACTACTGCATGTTCCATTTTCTGTTGGAAATCTGTATACAAAAATATTTCCTGATATTTGTTATGTATAAGTTTTGTAAAAAGCATTGAAATGTTAAATATAGTAGTGAACGAATTATATACATATGAAGGTGAAATAGTTATGCTTTCTGAGGCATGAGTACCTTATTTTAAGCAATATATACCTTATTTTAAGCAATATAAAGTACTGCTAAGCACATTTTACCAGTATTGAGCATATTTAAATTAAATTGCTCATAGTTGCGCACAGCATTAACTAGCGCAATATCTTTGCGCGAAGCTGCGCACCGCGCCAACCAGCACAACCACAAGTTATTTGTGCATAGCTGCGCACCGTGCTAACCAGCGCAATGTCAAGCAACGCAGAGTCACATCGAGTAACTTTGGGCAAAGTCAAGCAAAGTTGAGCAAAGTCGGCTAAACATGGCCACACCTCCTTTACTGTACATTAACCAGTCAGGTCTGCTCAATAGGAAAATATAAAAGCAGTGACAGGGCTTGAACTCAGGATACTGTGCACTATAGTCACAGTACTGAACCACTAAGCCATGACAGCATTTCATAACCATGCACTTTCAACAGACACCTATCTATTGAAGGAATTTTGAACATTGCCGACATCAGCTAAGCAGGTGTGCCTACAGCTGAGTTTTTTTCAAAACTGGCCAATCACAAATAAGTGCAGGAAATGAGGAATATTTAAGCTCCACAGATGGGAATACTTGCAATAACTGGTTGTAGCTCCCTTCTGCAGTCAGCATGGCCGGTGTTGGAGAAGGCATTCAATTTAGAGCGCAATGCTAGGGCATTGAAGAGTCCAAAGTAATGGTTTGGCTCCTTGTCCACAATCATGAGGAAAGACTCCTGCAGGGCCAGTACCAGGGTACCCAATATAAAACAGAGGCCTGGAACAGTCTTGCTCGTGATCTCACCAGTGCTACTGGTGTTCCTTGGACTGGGGAGCAGGTCAGGCACCATTATTCTGACCTGAAGCGATGTAAGGAGGATCAACTGGATTAGTGGATCCAGGAATCCCATGCAATGCCTAATGCCCCAGTACGGAGTAAGTAGCCATTGTATTAAGTAGTTAAGAATTGCTATACTTGTCTATACTATGGATAGGTATGTCTCAATATCACTGCATCTACTTCACAGCTGCAGGTGCCCAGGCTATGAATCAGCAAGCCTATGAAGATAGGCTGCAAAGGCTGCGTCATCAGGCAAGTTAGTAATTATTCTGCATGTACTGTTATATAAAATAAATGCGAGAGCCTTCAAAAAGTGTTTTAACCCAATAAATAAAGGTGTAATAATCCTTTAATAAATGTACAATTCCTGGAGTGTGTCTGTGTCATTTTCTTTGATATGTTGTTGTACTGTTGCATTCTACAAATAGTAGTGTTGCATTAAACAGTGTTAACCCACACTTGGGTAGGCCCATATAACGTGGATGAAGGGAGTGCCAGTAGCTTTCATGCATATTTACAGCCCTCAACTGTTGGTTCATGCCCAGCATGTACAGGTTAATCTGGCACATAAGTAGCTTGGTATTGTGTTCCCCAGAAATGTCAGTGTGCTGCCAGAAATGTAGGGAGCTGTTAAAATATAACTGATACTTTCACCTGAACATATCTAGATAATTATATAAAAGTAGAGCTGTCAGTGTACCATCTTAGCAGTAGTGTGTGTGTGAGCAACTCTCAAAATATATAGCAGTAACATCTGCATCTTGGACAGTTTGTAAGATACAGCTCATGTATATAATGATGTAGCAAAATCCAATTGCACAATATAAGGACATTGGGTAGTGTAATAATACATGTAAGGGACATATAACTGCAGTTAATAGGAATGTACTGAAAACTAGAAGGATATATAAGTTGTTAATTGAGCTATCTTTTTCCACTCTACTGTATGTGCATAAACAAATTCCACACCTCAATCGGTATGTCTAATCTCAAAACATTTGTTGGGACATATGTCCTATTGGTTTATAAATATTTGCATTTATTTCTACACATGTGCCCTGTTAAAATACCACAATATTGGTGGCCTGTTGCCATCAATTCAACCTGCATGCTGTTGTAATGTCCACTATTGTTCTATATATGCATGTGTTATGCTTGCTTTTCAACTGTTGAAAATCTGGTGTGTTGGGTTAATGGGAATACTTCTGCATGCTGTTATAAATAATTGGGAATGCTGTTGACTGTTACTAACCCATATCTTTATTAAACTCTCCAAAACATAGTTCGTATGGGAAGGCCGGTCCCAGCGGACACACCTGTCCCACCTCAGCTGGCCATGGCAACTGGAACCAGCAGGCCAGGTACCCAGCCTGGGACCTCCTCCTCTGTTGGCCCTGTGCCACCTTCAGGTGGAAGCACTGCAGGGAATGGGGCACCCCTTCACCCTTCGAACAGTCCAGGCTGTGGTGCATAGAGAGATTGAATGTCCTGTTGCAGAACCTGTACACCAGCTTGAGGCACAAGTGGCGCAACTCCTGGGTCAGCTTGCCCCTCCTACACAGCCCCCAGCACAGCCACCCTCTGGGCTGTGAAGGTGCAGTGGTGACTGCCCATGGGTGGAGACATCAGTCCCACTGTTTCCATCTGAAGGATCATGGGCTTGCGATTTCCAAACATCCCTCCCCGTCAAAGGTTTTCACCCACCACATGTGTCATATACTGCCCCTGTATGCGTCTTGTTTGTCTTGCCTGTTTACCTCCCCAACCTACCTCCCCAAATATACCTACTTCCCCAACCCCACATTCCACTCTCACCTGAAAAAATAAAAAAATGGCAGTCTGCTCCCAAAAAAAAAAATTACGCCCCATACATAGCTGCCCATTTTGCACACATGTCCACTGGATGCACAAAATGTTATTTAATTGGCATGACAACATACTTTGTTGTCCTCACCCCTCTCTCAGGGGTTGAAGGTTTCATACCTAACTCCAAATTTATTCCATATGCACAGCTGTTGCTGTTAAAGAAATGGCAGCTATGGACCTTCCCTACACCCGTCCTGCACATCCCGAGTTATTTTCCATACTGTCTTTCCCTCTTTGTGCCCCTTTTTCTCCACTTTCTTATCTCCACATTTTTTGTTTCTTTCAAAGAAATGAACACGGGGTTAGCGGGAGTAAGCACTATTAAGCAGTAGTTAGCGGGTCTGCGCAAGTTTGCGCTTGATTGCACTTAGCTAAGCATTGCTAAGCATCGTGCAAACCCGCTTACAACTGCTTAAAAGTGCCTTAGTCACTCTGTATGTGAGGGCCCTTGTTCTGCTCAGGAGCAAAATAAAACACCTCTGTCAGTCTCGAACCCTGGACCTTGTACACACTACACAACATGAAGTACCACTAAGCAACTGTAGATATACATCAAGTTGGTGCTTAAATAAATATATCATGCATCAGAATGAGTGAATGTAAAGGAAAATAGGAATACCATACCACATAACTTGTTCTGTGGATATTTACCAACAGTTGTTGTGGGATTACATTACATAACTGTGAATAGAGAAACAGCCATCCTAGCAGGTAATAATGTTACACCATCACCTTACAACCCCACACAGTATCACAGCAGGACAAACACTGGCATATCTGTTTAGGGCAGAGGTCATATCTCCCAACTGTCCCAAATTTTCAGGGATGTCCGTGATTTTGAAACAAATTTTAGCTCTGTCCCTCTGAATCCTTCCGAAAACTACTGACTTTGGCCAGAAAGGTGGTGAATTACACTTAATGAATAATGACAATAATTAAGAGTTAGACACTTCTTTTACTTCAGAAAAGGTGTATTAATTCATATGCTCTGATTCTCTCAATTTCTCAACTTAATGGCATTAATATTTTAAAGGTGTCCCTGACTGTCCCTGACTTTTTCATTACTTTTCTCCGAGTCTGTTCAAATATGTACCTGAGTGGTTGAGAGGTCTGGCAGAGGCATAAACACAGAGGCATATCAGCCTTTCTGCTGTTACACACTGTGCAAATAGCTTTGGAAGGAGTTTTGGAAGCATACCCTTATGTAGGAATACAACACCGAAATACAAATGGATGTAGCCATGTACTGGTAGCAACCAACTGTAAGAATGCCAATGCTCTATTGCTGAAAAGACTTGTGTGGTGCACAGACAAAAAATAGGCTATTCTCTGGCTATCATGTGGATAGGTCCACAGTTGGGAGTTACGCATATAGACTACTTGCCTTGATAAACTAACATGTACACAGCAACCCTGTAAGTCCAACAAGATAAAATCCACACAGTACTACTTATGTTTTCTGTACTTCTGCAACCCTACCCAAATGTAGAATATACCTGTGTGTGCAGGGTCTGCCAAGGATGTGGGTAAGCATACTCACTGTACTGAAATGTGTCCAGTTTTTCTGAGCAGCTTGTGCTAATGTCAACACTAAAAAAGCACAAACTGTTTAGAACTGAGTAAATGAATATTCACAGTATTCACAGTATAGGAGTTCACAAACAATTTTTGTGCCAAAGGAATACATCTCAATAACTAGCTTTGTATGGCAGTTAATTGTAAAAGTTGAAAAGAAAGTACATCTTTCCATGTATCTTGGGGTAGCATTTGGAGGGGTGAGTACATTTCTACACTGACAAGTGGGTACTGGAAGCAGCAACATTAGGTCTGAGTACAAAATGTAAATCCCGGGCTACACCCCTAGCTTATGATATAAGAACTGTACCAACCTTCTGTCTTAAACAATGATGTCCCCAACAAAAAAGGATGATCTCCATCTTGTAAAGCTGAAAGGACCACACCTACATGAGTTAGCAATTTATAGCACTGGGTTGCTATGACAGTGATTACTGCAATTATTACACAGCATGCTGCATGCAGTTAGCAAATGATGGCCACTAACTGGTGCAGAGGCCATCACATGCTCATGTGCAAATTCCTACAAAAGCAGGCTGCAATCTCTGCCAACAAACTCAATCACTCTATTGCAGAGACGGACAGAGAGAGAGACAGAGAGAGAGACAGAAAGACAGAGAGACAGAGAAAAGGAAAAAGAAAAATAAATATTACCATATCATACAAAGGAAAGGTATGTGACACATATGTATTTACTGGCATGTAGTAGATGTTATTGAAGAATAGTCTACATAATGTGAACCATTCATATGTGGCAGCAGTACTTATTTATGCACAGATGTTCTGCTTAACTACTGCTATGGATAATCCTGTTTGTACCTGTGGGCAGTGGGACATACCTGTGAAATGTGTAGCTCAGCATTAAATGTCAAAGATCTGATCCATGTTATCTGTGTTCTGTACAGTAGTGTGGCCAATGACTGTTGGGGGATTAGCGCTGACATTATATAAACATGGGTGTAACAGAACAACACATGCATGATAGTCATATTAAAGTGTAGCTTAGCATTGGCAACTGCCATAGCAGTCTAGTATGCTTATCTAGCATCTGTAGCCATATATACCCCCCTAATGTTAGTGTGTGTTCATATGTGACACCTGTTTGTGTTGCAGCAAGGCCCAACAGTTCAGCTGTGAGGTCCAGGGACTTACAACAGTGTGGACCTTGTGTGTGTATGCCACACACATATGGAGAAATATATATGTGTCATATATATTCACATCTGTATATGTGCATAGAGCAGGGGACATATTGCAACTGTTTGTGAAGGGTGGAGATATATATGTTGGTGAAGGTTAGTATGCACATATTTGTATGTAGGTTTTTAGTGTGTGACAAACAAGACGACATACAGTGCTGGTATATGACATGTGGTGGTTAAACACTGTGGGTGGTTTGTTCAGTTTGCAACGTTGAAGCCAGTGAGGCCTGCTAAAGCTACCTGGACTGTGAACACCTTCAATGCATTTATCCCAAGACTGTGCGATTTTATTACATTACTGTACACCTTACATCCTTTGTATAATTGATATTCTCACTATGGAAGGTGAAATGTATATGTGCCTACATATATATTTATATGTACACCAATGGATGTGTATATGTCTATATATATATATATATATATATATATATATATATATGTATATGTATATATATATATATATATATATATATATATATATATATATATAGTTATATATACTCATACACACCTACATCTACTTGTTACAATAGATTCTCTGTACTGTTGACTGACTGTGATGGTCAATATGTTTGTGAATACGTCAAAGATATGTATCTGTGGGATAGCTTAGTGGAAAACTGTTTATGTCATGGTATTATGGGTCCTTGCTTTGATCTAGCAAAAGCTGTGTATTCTGTTGCTAGGCAGAACAAGTGCTATTGCATACAGTGTGATTAAGTCCCTTGGTTTTAACTAGGGTGTGTCATTGGAGGCTAAAGCACTACATCTATGATTATTGATTGGTACCGATGCTGAATACAAATCCTGTGTGTACTGTAGTACTACTTGAAGCTCTGGTCCTATACAGCAAAGTATGGTGTATGTCCACATTGCTTGCATCCATTGTTTTGTGTGGCCCCTGTATTCATCACTGATTACATTTCTCAAGATTAAGGTTGTGTAAGTACTGACACACAGTACTGTATAGTACACACCGAAAGCTTATCTGGGTTGTCATACCTTTGTATCCTGTAATTATGTCTGATGTGTGTGTGGTTATGTCTGTAACATGTCCTTTGACATATGTGTGGTAAAAATATAACTGCGTATCTAGCAACATTCACAGTGTACTACAGCAGTATGCGACCTATATTCCCAATTGTGCTCATATTTTGGCTACAGGTTTGCAATTAACAAGTTGTGTGGTATAATAGTAATACATTTACTGGACCTTACACTCATTGTGGTGGATGATATATTTTTTTACACATCAACTTGATGTATATCTGCTGTGGCTAGGTGGTGCATCGTGTTGCATACAGTGTGCCAGGTACTCTTTTATAATCTTATATAGTGATTTTATTTTGTTGCTGTGCAGAACATGGTTCATTAGATAAAGAGTGAGCAAGGCACTTTCAAGAAGTTTTGGGGTGAGCAGTGATAAGTGGCAGTTAAAGTGTTTCACTCTCGGTTAGCTAATAGGTTGCTATATGTGGCAGTTCAGTGATATCTGTACTGTATAATGTTAAATGTGCCATATGACTTCCTCAGACATATTTTCATATTTATGTCTTCCAGGGATCATGGCGCATCGCAGGAACCCCAGTTACAGTAGTGCTGAAGATGCTATAATTACTAGCAGTATGATTCAGCACTACAGTCTCATGTTCTCACGAACTAGCCAGGACCAGCAGAAGCATACTGCAATGTGGCAAGATGTTGTCCACAGGGTAAATGAGGTAGGCCTGCATAACCAGACATATGAGCAGGTACGCCACCACTGCAGTGATCTTCTCAGACATGTCCTTCAGCGTGCTGCTGATGTGCGGAGACAACAGCTTGCAACAGGAGGTGGTGTTAATATCCATCCCCCCCTCACCAGAGTGGAGGAGCTGCTCCTGAGCCTGCTGGCACCTGCCCAACAACAACAGCAGCAGACAAACACCATGATGGAGGTTGGAGCCACCCAGCAAGCACACATGGAGCATGCAGGTAACATGGAATATCTGTAGACTGCTGTTATCTGTATTGGTAGATCATGCATATGTGAGATGTGGAGTGTGTCATTCAAAAATGTGGAGTCTGTTGTTGTGCAATACTGATCATTTGGAACATAATCTGTAGCTCTGTGAATGTAAACTGTTGTTGTACTGTAAGATTGCAAACACATAGTAGCAATGCCACAGCTGTGGCCACTGACAAACTGTCTCATCTCTATGTAGGTCCCTCTGGGGTGACATCAAGGCAGCGGACAGATGCTGGTGAGTGTGTTCTACATTTATTATTGTAAATAATAAGTGCATGTCATAGTTAAGGTGTAGGCCATGTACACATGTAACACACCTACCCATAATGCATGCTGTGCATGTTTGGTGTAAGAGCACGCACATCTCACTAATGTGATTAGCTGTGTCAAACACATGCAATACCCAGGCCATCTCATGCAAATGTGGCTAGACTGTACTGACCATTGGATAGGCACAGTTGATACTCAACATGCACATAACATACACATCTATGTCATACACAGAGCATTTTAACATGCTACACATAAAGGATTCCCAAACCCTCTGCAAAGACACACTCTAGTATCCAAAATCTCATCCACACATTACACATAATATACGTGAAGGGCAGAGGCCTATCATGGGGCATTTAAATACTCTGCAACACACTACACATTCATGTCAGGGAATGCTCCTTAATGGCCTCCTTACAAACTCACATAACAACTGGTTGTGAAATGGTGAATGTAGCCAAGGTAGTGCAGTTCCGGCACAGCATGATTAGTGCTGATTTGGGAAACATTTGTAGCCTTGAGTGACCACATGATGCTTCATGATGATCGCCTAACGCACTGTACCCCATCCAGTTATTGCAACCACAGTACTACACATAGCTTTCATTGCTATACACCTTAATGTTGCATGTGTGCACACATATGCACCACTAAACAATGTGCATACCAATCACCATTTGCACAACTGACACATATATGTATTGTGATGCTATTGAGTGGCTAGGTCATATGACACAGATTGGGTATGTGTAGTGTTTAAATATGCAGTTGTGTTTTAGCATGCCATGTCATGGATGAAACTGGTATGTCCACAATATAATCTACACTCACCACAAGTACCGTACATTGAGTATGCGGCCGAATGGTGTTCCATCAATTATCCATGCACCACTGATGATGTTGTGTGACTACTCATCATGCATGTGCGAAAAATGTGTCCACAATTATTTGCTAAAGACACAGAGGCTGTAATCAGTATTGGATATCTATCTGACACACAGATACACATCCAGCAATGGTATATACACCTGTGAGTTATGGTGCACAGTACATTACAGCATTATGAATAACTGCATAGCAATGTTGTGTCCATGTATGCATTGTGTTCCAGGGGGAGGCCCATCACCTAATAACAAAACACATGCATCAAAGCCATGTATACTGTTAGTAACAAGGACTGTCTACACTTGCACTGCATGCTGTTGAGCAACATATGTCCTGCATGCTGACATGTGTGATATGACTGTTTTGCTTGTGATACTGTACCCCACCATCACCTGATATTGTGTATGTTCTGAGATTGCTGGTGTAGTGTGTGTCTGCTTTAGGGAGGAGTGTATTTTTGTGTGTGTGTGCATGTGTGCATGTGTGCATGTGGGTATGTGTGCATGTGCCCATGTGTGCATGTGTGCATGTGCATGTGCATATGTGCGTATGTGTGCATGTGCGCATGTGTGCATGTGTGCATATGTGCATGTGCATATGGGTGCATGTGGGCATGTGCGCATATGCGCATGTAGTATGAAGTCATGTTCAGGTCGTAAAGTGTGTTTCCTGTTTTCCTCTCACAGGTGCCAAGGTGGGGCTGGTTCAGTACAGCAGGGAACCTGATGCCACTGAGACAGACAGTGATGATGAGGATAGGTGTGTTGAGGCACAGGCAGGTTTGTCAGGGTCTGTTGTTAGGCCACCAATTGACAGTGCACAAGTCTCCACCCCATCCATGCACACAGTCATACTGCCTGTACATCCATTATCATAATTGCCCTTAGCTGAGGGGCAGTGTACTGTTGGCACTGGCCAGGACAGTGTGGTATCTATGGCACATGTATCAGGACACAGCAGCCATAGCCAGATGTCTGAAGCAGTACCACATAGGCAGATGCGCAGGGGTTTTCGTCAGAGCACTGCTGGTCATCATGCCCCTGGCAGACGTGCCACACCTCTTTCTACCAAACACATGTTCCAGGCTGTCATGGAGGCACAGACACAAATGGAGCGGTACTCCAGACAGGGACTAAGGGCACAGAGGGCTCATAACACCTCTATAAATTACAATATCCATGACCTAGCAGGTGCCATACGTAACTACACTGAGGTCATTAATAGATGTTGGGGTGAGACATTGGATGTCCTCCACAATATCATGTCCATGTGTCAGGACAGCTGAGACATCGACGTGGATGTATGCCAGCAACAGCAGTAGCTGGAGGTCACTGTGGACATCCAGCAAGTCACAGCTGCTCCCATAGTGCCAGTTCCAGCCCCAGCAATGTTTGGGGGGCTGTCCATAGACTGTCCTAGAAGACCATGTGCACGTGGCTCTGGCCAGTCCAAGCAGGGACCTGGATCCAATGGACATATGTCAACCTCTTTGGATAGTACCCAGTCTGGATTAGTACCTGATACTGTCTGTAGCTCCCCTGCCAGGCACAGGTTCCGTATCCATGGACAGTGACTCTGATCTGTAAAGCCTGCCAGGTACAGTCTGCAGCTGTCTCACAAATCCCCATATATGGCAGCCACATGGTGGAACTGTGTGCATGCAGACACACACACACACACACACACACACACACACACACACACACACACACACACACACACACACACATAAACCAGAAACCTAGGGCAAACACATACCCGCACACATTACATCAACATTGGCCCATAACAGTACTCATGGCTCTCACACACACACTCACACACACATGTCAATTGTATGGCTCAATGTAGGCCTATGGCAAACCAACAATACACCCTGTGCATATGATGAAACCTGTGCCACCTCCTATCATCTGTAACATTGATGCAGGAACAGGCTAACATGATGCTGATGCACAGGGTGACTTTAATAAAGTATAGCAATGGTTGGATGTGTAGCATGTTGTCAGCAGTAACGTGTAATGATATCCTTGAAGGTGTAGCTGAGCAGGCATGATGCATTAAAGCTGTAATTAGCAATGTTGTATTGTTTTCACCAGTGTTTATTCCAATTGTGTTTTGTTTGCCCATGTGCCACTTGGCTGATGTGTATTATGTGTCAGCATGCGTTATACAGTGGACAGTAAGTGTGAGGTGTGTGCAGCACAGGTTTGCAGGTGTACATTTGTGAACATGGTGGAGGTGCACTGTCTGCATGTACATGCATATTGGACACATGGGCAGGGGGACATGCCCTGTATTGGCCAGTGTTAACACTTCATAGTTTCTGTTGGTGGCCAGTATGCATTGTACTACACACATTTTGGAACTTGAGTACGCATGTGTGTGTATGACATGGGTTGACATTGTGCTGTGGGTGATGCTGTTGTTGCTATCTGTCATTGGTTTGCATTACTAAGGTTAACACTGTCCCAGCTGCATAATCCTTTAGTAATGCACACTGTTCACCTACAGGGTTGCATGGACCGTGCTCTCACAAACACAAGAAATTCTCACTTATACAGTAAAAGTGCATTAGTCTCATGGACCCCTGCCATAAACTAAATATATAATAGAAGGTGTGAAGTTGTACCAAAAAAGAGTTACATACCAAGAAGGGATAACCTCTCTGGTCAGTATCATTGGGAAAATGCAATCCCCTCAATAAAAATACAAGGCAAGCTTCAAAATACAAAATGGCAAGGATTCCAAAGACAACACTAAAGCTTTCTTTTGTGTTGTTTATAATCTACAGGGGAAATCTCAGAATGGGTCACAGTTAATGTAAATGGTCATAAAGTACATTTCTCTGACTGACATTACCATTTCCTTGTCAGACAGTATGAATGAGGATTTCACCACCCTGTCATTACACAAGGGCCACATTTCCAGACCTAAAGAATGTAAAACCTGATGATTCACAGACACTCTAGTTAAAACATCTCTTTACCACAGTCCAAACCACAGTGGCAATGGTACTGGACAGTGTCCCTGGCTGTGTCATACACAAGCTGACATATGAAGTCACCACTCACATCAACACTTTGTCCAGATGCAGCCTCTATACAGGTTATATATTTGTGGAGTGATGCACGTTAATGATGTTCACAGTCCACAAGGTTTGAGCTACAATGTCTTCTTCTTCTTCCCCTTTCGGATGCTCCCATTATGGGTCGCCACAGTAGACTATCTGTTTCCATTTCTTCCTGCCCTCTGCATCTTGCGCTGTCACACCATCCACCTGCATGTCCTCTCTCAACATAGTCATAAACCTCATCTTAGGCATTCCTCTTTTCCTGTTACCTGTCTGCTTCATCCTTAGCATCTATTTCACAGTATACTCTGCATCCCTCCTCGGCACATGTACAAACCAACTTAATCCTGCCTATCTGGCTTGGTCTACTAACCTACAAACCTGGCCTGACCCTCTAATATACTTATTCTTAAACCTGTCCACTCTCATCACACCCAGTGCAAATGTTAACATAAATTGATTAAGGGTAGAACTACGCCAGGTCCTGGAAACTCTCACCCTATAAGCCAGACAAATGTTATCTGGAAGGCTATGGAGCACAGCATTATGGAACTCATTAACAGAGACGTTATGAACCTGCAAACACTGCACCATACCCACTTAGGTTCTCTAAAGGCCAGATCATGGCTCCTACACCTAGTAGACTTCAAGCAAGTTAACAAAGCTATAGGTGAGGGAGGGGTGGTCAACACAGCCAAGCTATAGCTCACCAGCAATTCATACCCATCCCACATTCTGGTATTATACATAACCTCAACAGACAGACCATAAACGATTGCTAGATGATGGCTTGACAACTGATGTACAGATGTAGGACACACAGTAACATTTGCAGCCTCCATGTACCATTCTATGTCAGTAACAAGAGGTATTCACCTGCACTCAGTCCTGGGACCACTCCTGTTTGGCATATAGCTTTCTTAGGTACAAGCAAACACAGTAGGGATATGTCTGCCCACATTTTATGAAAATGCATACTGTGGGCTATACTTTATTCTCCAGATGACACACGCATCCTCCAAAAGGGTATCATAGAGACAGATACCTGGTGTCAAACTCATGCTGTAAAGCTATAAGCCAAAGAAAGCATAGTTATCCACTTTTAGAAAACAAACTATCCCCAGAGTACCACATAGGTAGTAGCCCCCAAAATGTGTAACAGGTACTAATGTATACATAGAGCCATGTGTTTATTCATCTCTCCTTTGATAATCACATTACCAAAGGGTTTTGGAAATCCCTCTGTGGAGCACATAAGCAATAAAGGGTTTGCATGCAGATCCAAAGAGGTTGTTGCACACCTACAATGATTAGTCATCTTTGCCAGACTTTGCTTGCTTTCGAACAGGTTTCAAATATACCTCAAGCATAAACCCTCACTCACACTCTTCAATAGAAACCGTGATGAGTGGATGTGAAACAGAAGATGTAGCCCAGGGACCACTGCAGTGGCTAAGCTTGTCACAAGTATACAGAAGTGACCTAAGGTCTGGAAAGCACCAGCATGCTCTGGCAAAGATAACAGATGCATTCATGGAGAAAGCAGAGTACCCACCAATGAAATAATTGAGGTCACATGTATGTATATGGATTTGCCCCACAGCTACCTTACATGTGTAATGCACATACTGTTGTCATTGTGATATGTCATACACTATAAAAATCAAAACCTACTCTACATTGACCAATGGTGTCACACACCTGGAACACACACAGTCAGCAATTGCAAGATTCAAACTCCTTCCGAACTACATTAGGATACTACAGCAGTATGCATTTACACAACATGCTATACACATTTCTGGGATTTTATCTTTCCACAGGTATATTTGTAGGATGGTGACATCATCAGACTTGTCAAAGATGAGAATACCACTTTTAAGGTGTGTGAGTATTCTCCAAAAAGGTTACTCCTCCACAGGGGAACACACACGGCAAGTGTAGGATTCAAACCCCTATCTAACTATATTATGATACTACAGCAGTATGCATTTACAGAATGCACTATACACATTACTTGAATTTCATCTTTCCACAGGTATATTTGTAGGATGGTGACATCATCAGACTTGTCAAAGATGAGTATACCACTTTTAAGGGGTGTGAGTATTCTCCAAAAAGGTTGCTTCTCCCCAAAGAGACACACACAGTTGGCAAGTGCAGGATTCAAACCCCTACCTAACTACATTATGATACTACAGCAGTATGCATTTAGACAACACACTATACAAGTTACTGGGATGTCACCTTTCCACAGGTATATTTGTAGGATGGTGACATCATCAGACTTGTCAAAGATGAGTATACCACTTTTAAACGGTGTGAGTATTATCCAAAAAGGTTGCTCCTCCCCAGGTAGACACACACAGCGGGCAAGTGCAGGATTCAAGCCCCTACCTAACTACATTATGACAATGCAGTAGCACGCATTTACACAACACGCTATACACATTACAGGGATTTCACCTTTCCACAGGTATATTTGTAGGATGGTGACATTATCAGACTTGACAAAGATGAGTATACCACTTTTAAGGTGTGTGAGTAGTCTCCAAAAAGGTTGCTTCTCCCCAGGGAGACACACACAGTTGGCAAATGCAAGATTCAAACCCCTACCTAACTACATTAAGATACTACAGCAGTACACATTTACACAACGCACTATACACATTATTGGGACTTCTTTTTTTCACAGGTATATTTGTAGGATGGTGACATCATGAGACGACATAGATGAGTATACCACTTTTAAGGGGTGTGAGTAGTCTCCAAAGAGGTTGCTCTCTCCCCAGGGAGAGACAGACACACACACACACACACACACACACACACACACACACACACACACACACACACACACACACACACACACACACACACACTGTTGGCAAGTGCAGTGTTCTTAATCCAAACTAAGTACGTATTTACACTTCAGCAATCAATATGGAATTACAGGGTGCAATATAGACATTACTTGCTGACAATTTGCACAAAAGTTTTGTTCACATTTGCTAACCTCAGCAGGCTTATCATACTATGTGTATTGTGAGTGTATTGTATGCATAGGCCATGACCATATCACATATGGGTTGATGCACCACATGCTGGCACACACAGGGTCAAACCTTGAGTAGCATCTTACCTTCACCTACATGATACTGCAATATAACAGAAAGATGATAAACTTCAATAGTTGGCTGAGCTTCTGGTGTCATTCAAAGGGGATCCAGTCTCTGTGTGCCTGTGATGACATGATAGACAAGCCTTGTTGCTTCACTACAGATGGTTTGCACCTGTCACCCCTATGCTTCTGAATACTGGCCAAGGCTCTTGCTGTCCCCATTAGGCAAGGCTCAAAGGTTCATAGATTCATAGGTAGGTATTAGGCTATCGGCCCTGGGGCCTATACAAGCCCAGCCAAAAAGGTACCCTGGCTTTTGCCACCCAAGAAATTTATTTTCCTGTGCCACTGTTGAGCAGAGACACAGAAGTGATCCCCAGGGTGAATTTCCCATTTCCCATCCAATCATCAAGATTTTTCTTGAAGAGTGCTAATGAGAAGCTTTGTTTGATATACATAGGTAGTTTATTTTGGAGTATGTGAAGTCTCTGGGACAGGAATCTATCCCTTCAGCATGTTCTGTTTATTGTGGTGACAAGGTTTAGGTCCCTAGAGCGTGTAGGTTCATAGGTTCATAGGTAGGTACTAGGCTATCTGCCCAAGGGCATTTATAAGCCTAGACAGAATGTGTTGGCTTTCACCTCCCTTTTAAATTAGTTTCCTGGGCCTTTGTCTAGCAGGGCCACTGAAGTGATCCCAGGGGTAAATTTACTATTTCCCATCCACTCGTCAAGATTCCTCTTGAAGAGAGTCTGCAAGGGGCTCTGCCTAACATCAACTGGGATTCTATTCCAGAGTGAGGGAAGTCTCTGGGACAGGAATCTATCCCTCCAGCACATCCTGTTTATTGCTTTGCTAAGGTTTAATTCACTAGAGTGTGTGGCACTAAGATATTTGTTTTTCTTGAGGTGGAGCATGTCCATTAGTTTCGGGTTGGACATGACCTTATACATCAGGTATAGATCACCACTGAGCAGGCAGTAAGCAACCGAGTAGAGCTGGAGTTTCTTTAGTCGAGCTGCATAGGGCATCTCTTTGAGGCCCATGATCCTCTTGGTGAGGTACTTCTGTGGTCTTACCAGTTGTTGCATGTGCCAATTAAGGTACATACCAAATGGGGCATTGTACTCTATTATGGGCCTAATGAGTGATGAGTAGAGGGGCACAATGACCTCTCTTGATCTAGAGGTGAACCCTTTCATGATTAGGTGGCCTACATAGAAGGAATATCTAACCACTTTGGCAATGTGATTATCAAAGGAGAGGTTACTATCTACCTGGGTCTCCAGGTCCCTAATTACATTTTCCGTACCTAGTGGATTACTACCTATGTGGTAATTCGTGGGCACTTTGTTTTTTCCAAAGGGGATGACTATGCATTTTTTGGCATTCAGCTTGAGGCCATGGTTTTGACACCAGGTATCTGTCTCTTTAAGACCCTTCTGGAGGATGTCTGTGTCAGCTGGAGAGTTGACTATGGCCCCCAGTTTGCAATCATCTGTGAACTTGGTCAGCCATAGTCCTCCCGTGCTTGCCTGTACCTCAGAAAAGTATAAACTGAACAGGAGGGGGTCCCAGGACCAAAACCTGTGGAATGCCACTTGTGACTGGTTTAGAGTCGGACATGGCACCCGCAACTCTGACCATGTGTGTTCTATCTGTGAGCCAGTTGGCCACCCATCTCATGACATAGGGGTCAATGTTCAAGCTGGTAAGCCTGTCTATGATGCCAGAGTGGGGAATGGTGTCAAAGGCCTTAGTGAGGTCCAGGTAGGCTGTGTGGACTACCTTCCCTTCATCTATGGCCTTGGTAACTGTTTCAAAGAAGTCAACTAGGTTTAGGAGGCAGGATCTGCCTTTAACAAAGCTGAATTGGGTAGGGTCTAGTGTCTGGAGGTTCCCAATGTCTCTGTTTATGAGTTCCATGATAATTCACTCCATAGCTTTGCAGACCGGGCTGGTCAAGCTTATAGGGCGATAGTTCCCAGGCTCTGTTGTGGCACCACCTTTGTGGAGCGGGATGACTGTTGCTGCACGCCATTCTTTGGGCACATAGCCTGTGGTAAGGCTGAGTCTGAACAGTGAATTTAGGTGAGGGTTTAGTTCCTTTTGGAGCTCGTGTAAGACACAGCCTGGGACACCCTGGGACACCATCCGGTCCCATTGATGCTGTGTTCTTAGCTTTGGAGAGGGCTGTTTTTACCTGCATGACTGTGATGTCTGGGGTTCTGCATTCTTCTGGGATGGACACGGGCCCTTTTGGGGGTGAGGGGGGGATGAAGTTTGCACTAAACTTGTCCACCAGGATGTTGGCAATGTCAGTTGGTTCAGTTTATTTTTTGCCATTTTGCAGTAGCTCAAAGCATATCTGAGAGTTGCCACCTAAATGTTTGATATAGCTAAAAAAGGCTTTGTAGTTATCTTTAGATTTTGTGGCAATTTTTCATTAGAAACTGGCCTTGGATGATTTTATGAGCGATCGTAGTTTCTTGCTAATAATGATCAGTGATGCCTTTTTGGAATTTTGCTCTATCATGTAGTAGTTTCCTACTTCTGTTGTATAGCTTATTTATGGCCAAGGACCACCAGACTGGTTTCCTCTTTTTGGAGGAGTGAGTCTTGGTTTTACTTGGGATGGCTCGATCCATGCATCCTTGTAGATGCTCATATAATGCACTTGTAAAAGATTCTGCGGATTGGATAGCATTATTCTTTAGCAAGGGGGCATTGAAACTTTCCACTTCAGTTTTGAGAAGTGTGAATTTTGCTTTTGAAAAGTTTTTCACAGTGGTTTCCTTAACTGGGGGTGGAGTTGGGATGGGGATGTCCAGTGTGATTACTTTATGATCTGATCTTACCAGTGAGGAATTTACGTCTGGTGTGGAACACTGATTCCCCCATGTTGGTGATGATCAGGTCCAGTATGTTGTCACCTGTAGTAAGCATGGTGGCCAGCTGTTCCAGGGCATTTAAGTTTATAAACTCTTGGAAGCATTGGGCAAAGGAGTTTGTACTTGACTAATTCTCCCAGTCAATGTTTGGGTAGTTGAAATCTCCTAATATCATGGAATGTGGTAGGACCTTTATATTTTCCAATGTTCTCAGGAATGCTGAGTGAGGGTCCTGAGACAAGGTAGGTGATCTGCAGCAGGCTATGATCTGATAAGCAACTTTGCCCACTATTAGTTGCACCTGGATGATCTCCGAGGCCTCGTGCTGTGCCACTAACCTGGAGGTGTGTGTATCCTTTATGAAAATGGATACACCCCCTCCTTTTGTATTTTGGTCTGGATTTTGGGGCCGAAGCTTGGAGAGATTGGGATTTCTTTAAGTGGAGCATGTCCAACAGCTCTGTGTTTGATATAGCTTTGTATGTTAGGCAGAGATCACCTCTGAGTAGGCGATATGCGACAGAGTAAAGCTGGAGTGTTTTGAGACGGTCTGTGTAGGGCATGTATTTGAGGCCACTAATCCTCTTTGTGAGGTATTTCTGTGGGCTTTCCATTTGTTGTAGATGTCTTGTGAGGTACATACCAAAAGGGGCGTTGTACTCTATAATGGATCTAATGAGTGATGAGTAGAGTGGAACAATGACCTCTTTTTTTCTGCATGAGAAACCTTTTGTGATGAGGTGTGCCATGTAGAAGGATTTTCTGACTACTGTGGTTATGTGATTATCAAAGGATAGTCTACTGACCACCTGTGTCCCAAGGTCTCTTATCACACTTTCAGTGTTAAGTATACTACTGCCTACATTGTAGTTCATGGGTACAGAGTTTTTACCAAAGGGGATGGCAATGCACTTTTTGGCATTGAGCTTGAGGCCATGGCTTTGACACCAGACATCTGTCTCAGAGAGGCCCTTTTGTAGGATGTCCACATCGTTAGTAGTTTCAATCACGGCTCCTAGTTTGCAGTCATCTGGGAATTTCATTAGCCAAAGACCTTCTGTGTTAGCCTGTACTTCAGGGAAGCAGATACCAAACAGGACAGGACACAGGACTGAACCCTGTGGTACTCCACTTGTCACTGGTCTGAAGTCGGACTTGGAGTCGGCTACTTTCACAGTGTGGGTTCTGTCAGTGAGCCAGTTGGAAACCCATCTTGTGACATAGGGATTTATATCTAGTTTAGTGAGTTTATCTACAATTCCAGAGTGGGGGATGGTGTCGAAAGCCTTGGCAAGATTTAGATAGGCTGTGTGAACCACCTTACCCTTGTCTACGGCTTTGATGACTGCTTCGAAGAAGTCTATCAGGTTTAGGAGACATGATCTGCCTTTTACAAACCCAAAATGGTTGTGGTCCCAGGTTTGGAGATTAGCAATGTCTTTGTTTATAAGTTCCATAATGATGCGTTCCATGGCCTTGCAGACCAGGCTCATCAGGCTAATGGGGCACTAGTTCCCGTGGTCCATGGTGGCTCCCTCCTTGTGTTGTGGGATAACCATCACTGTGCACCATTCAGCAGGCACAAAGCCTGCGGTGAGGCTATGATTGAACATGGTACTTAGGTGTGGTGCCAGTTCATTCTGTAGTTCATGTAGAATGCAGCCTGGGATGTTATCTGGTCCCATGGATGCTGTGTTCCTGGCTTTGGAGAGTGTTTTTTTACCTGTGCAGCCATGATGACAGCAACTTTATATTCTTCCGGTATAGAGATGGGCTCTTTCATGGGTGAGAGGGGGATAAAGTTAGCACTGATCCTATCTGCCAGGAATTTGGCAATATCAGTTGGGTCTGTATAATTAGTGCCATTGTGCTGTAACTCAGAGCAGATCTGAGTGTTGCTATTGTGATTCTTGTCATAGCTATAGAATGCTTTGTGGTTTAGAATCAGTGGCAATTTTGTTTTCGTAACTAGCTTTGGAGGATTTTATCAGGGATTGCAGCTTCTTACTGAGGCTGACCAGAGAGCTCCTCCACTCATGGGTTTTACCCTCTTTTGCAACAGTTTCTTCCTTCTGTTGTGCAGTTTGTTTATGGCAGGGGACAACCAGATTGGCTTCCTTTTCTTGGAGGATAGTGTCTTGGTTCTGTTTGGGATAGCATGATCCATGCACTCATATAAGTGCTTATAAAATGCAATTATGTAGGATTCAGTAGTCATAACTGTATTGTCTATCTGCATGGGTGTCCTGAAGTTCACCACTTCTATCCTAAGAAGCAAAAAGTTGTCTTTGGAGAAATTTTTTAACATGGTTTCCTTAATGGGGGTGGGGGGGTGGAAGCATAATGTGGATATGTAGGGTAATTAGCTTATGGTCAGATCGGACCAATGAGGCATTGACTTCAGGTGTGGAACACTGGTCACTCAGGACAAACCAAACCCCATAACCAACACAGATAACCACAAAGTGAGCTAAATGCTACTCATTGCCAGAAGTCTCAGCCTCCATATGCACACACTCGAGGCACTTCTCAGTATGGAGAATATTGATATCTGTGCAGTAACAGAAACCTAGTTCAAGGCTCCAGAGAGCACACCAGCACTACCAGGATACTACTCATTCCAAACCTTCCAGTATCAGAAGCTGGATCATAGCACATAGGGTTGGGATGTATCCATATTCATCAAGGATAACTACACCTCTCTCTACATGCTCTCTACAGGATATGTAACCATAGAATGTTGCACAGCAATGTTCTTCCCACTCTACAGGGATTGGGCCACAAAAGACCATTGGCATTCATGCTCTATGAACCTGACGAGTCTGATCTGCAAGGCAATGGAGCCAATCATAATGGAAGTCAACAATAAAGACATTGGGAACCTTCACACAGTTGAGCACACCCAGTTTGGCTTCGGCAAATACAGATCACACCTCCTGAACTGGGTGGATTTCTTTGAGACAGTTACCCAGGCTACAGATGATTTAAATTAGCTCCACACAGCCTACTTATACCTTACTAAGGCCTTTGACACCATTCCCCAGTCAGGTATCATAGATGAACTCACCAACCTGGCCATGAATCCATACATCACAAGATGGATTGCAAACTGGCTCACAGATAGATCCCACAAATTAAGAGTTGCTGGCTATATGTCAGACTCTAAAGCGTTAACAACTGGTGTCCCCCAGGGTTCAGTCCTGGGGTCCCATCTGTTTGGTATAGACTTCTCAAAAGTACATGCCAACACAGGAGGGTTGTGGTTGACTAAGTTTGCTGGGAACGGTAAAGTGTTTGCCATAATAGATTCTCCAGATGACACAAATATTCTCCAGAAGGGACTCTATGAGACGGATGTGTGGTGTCAGAATCATGGCCTCAAGCTCAATGTGGAAGAATGCATAGTAATCCCCTTTGGTGAAAACAAGGTACCCACAAACTACCACATAGGTGTTACCCCCTTAAAACTGACAAGGTAATAAGGGATCTGGGGACATAAGTAGATAGTCATCTTTCCTTTGACAACCATGTTGCCAAAGTGATTGGGAAATCCTATGTGGCCCACCTAATCAACAAAGGGTTTGCATCAGGATCAAAAGAGGTAGTGGTGGCCCTCTACTCTTAAGTCATCAGACCCATCATTGAGTACAATGCACCATTTTGGATGTACTCAACTAAGCATATCCAGCAGTTGTAGAGACCACAGAGGTACCTCACCAAGAGGATTACTGGCCTCAAACAGTTGTGATTTGGAACACAACCGGTAAAACTAAATCTGTTCTCCATTGTGTACCACCTACTCAGAGGCACACTCTTCCTAACATACAGAATCATGTCCAACACATAACTGTTGAACATGCTCCATCTACGGATAACAAAATTCAGTCGCACTGCACACACCAGGGATATGAACCTCATCACAATAATGAATACAACATGCTGGTGGGATAGAGTACCATCCCAGACACTTGCCTTACTGTGGAACAGAGTCCCAATGTACATCAGACAGAGCCCCTCACTGATACTCTTCAATAGGAACCTTGATGAGTGGATGGGGAACAGACAATTCACACTAGGCATCACAACAGCAGCCACACTAGAAAGGGGCTTAGGGTGTTAACTATTAGAACTAGGGCTTGGGAGACTACCCAATGGGGTGGTGAAATCTGCACAACATGCCTAGGCTAATATATGCCTTTGTGAAGATAGTCTACTACATACCTATGAACCTATGTGACAGGTACGTGTCTACAGATAGTAGATGTGTACTTCATTGTACAGTCATGTTGTACAGCAGGCACATGGACCACATACACTGTAATGCTTACAGATACTGGTGGCTGTTATGTAGAGTGGGTGAGATGTGCACCTCATGTCTTTTGTGCCATTGGGATGTGTGCTGGGTGGGACAGTCCTGGATGGCTCCCTGTCATGATCACCCTCTTGCACACATCTCTGCCCATCCATCTTTGGCTTATTATACTGTGTTCCCCCTACACACACACACACACGCACACACACACATATATATATATATATATATATATATATATATATATATATATATATATATATATATATATATATATATATATATATATATATATATATATATATATATATATATATATATATATATACACACATATACACATATATATATATATATATATATATAGGTACATAGGTAGGTAATAGGCTATCTGCCTGAAGGCATATATTAGTATGGCCAGAGTATGCAGCTATCACCACACATGGGGTTAGTTCCCTAGGCCTCTGTGTAGTAGAGCTGATGAAGTGATCCATGGTGTGACAGTTCACTTTCAGATACACTCATCAAGGCTCCTCTGGAAGAGTGTCGGTTAGTGACTCAGCTTAATGTAGGTTGAGATCCTGTTCCAAAGCAAGGGAAGTCTGTGAGTTAGTAATGTATCCTTCCAACATGTTCGATTTATTGTTGTGATGATGATATCCCTACAGCATTTGGCACAGTGAGCTTGGGTTTACTTCAGATAGTGCATGTACATCAGTTCTGCATTGGGCATGGACCTGTCTGTTGGGCAGAGATCACCTGAGTAGACAGTATGCAACAGAGTACAGATTGAGTTAAATTCAGTCTTGTTGCATGGGGCAATTGTTTGAGGTCAGTAATCCTCTTGTTGAGGTACTTCAGTGGTCTTTCCAGCTGCTGAAGGTACCTAGTCAGATTCATCGCAAGTGTGCCATGATACTCTCTGATGGTTATGATGACTGATGAGTAGAGGGAACCTCCTTTGACCTAAATGCAAAGACCTTGGCAATTTGTGGGAACACATAGCATGATTTTCTAACCACTTTGTGAATGTGTTTCTGGAAGTAGAGATTACTATCCACATGTGTTCATAGATCCCTTATCATTACCTCCATATTTAGGGTGTTGGCACCTATGTGGTATTTGTATGACAGTAGCTCAAGGCCATAATTTTGACACCACATTTGTCTGACTGAGACCCTTTTTAAGGATATCTCTGTTGTCCCAAACATCGATTATGACAACCTTTTTTCAGTCATCCACAAAATTTGCTAAACATAGCCCTCGTGTGTTTGACTGTATTTCTGAAAAGTATACACCAGACAGGAGGGGTCCCAGGACTAAGACATGGGGACAGCAGTTGTTACCAGCTTGAACAGGAGACCACAATTCTTACCTTGTGGGATCTATCTGTGCCCCAGTTGGCAATCCATCAGATGACATACGTGTTTATGCACAGGTTGTTGATTTTGTGGATACGACATGTGTGTGAGATGTTGGAAAAGGGCTTTTCAAGGTCTATGTAGGCCGTGTGGAGCTCATTTCATTGATGTATGTCCTGGGTGACTGCCTTGAAATCTATCTAGCAAGTTTAGTAACCATGATCTTCCCCTGACCAAACCAAAATGGGTAGGGTTGGGTGTTTGTAGGCTCCCAATAGCTCTGTTTATGAGTTCCATAATGATGGACTCCATGGCCTTGCAGATCAGGCTTATTAGGCTTATAAGACAATAGTTCCCATGGTCTGTTGTGCACCAACACTTGTAGAGTGTGCCAAATTTTGCTGGAATCCATTCAACAGTTTCATATCCTGTTCAGAGGGTGAGTCTCAATAGACTGTTCAGGTGTAGGGTCTGTTTGTTTTGGAGTTCACATATGATGCAGCCAGGGAAACCATGTCATCCCATTGACACCGTGTTTTTAGGTTTGGATAGAGCTGTTTAACCATTGTATATGTGATTTCTGGGTTTTCACAATCTCCAGGTATGGTAATAGGCCCTTTTGTCACTGTGAGGAGGGTAAATATATATGAAGCTGTCTGACAAGATGTTGGCAATGTCAGTCATGTACATGTACATGTATTCATTTACACTGACTCAGAACATATATGAGTTTACACTGATATTTATGACATAGCTAAAGAAAGCTTCATGGTTCTCTATGGACTCTTTGGCAATATTTTTGTCAGAACATGGCTTGGATAATGTTAGGAGTGCTCATTGTTTCTTGATGATACTGATCGGAGATTTATTGATCTTCTTTGGATTTTCACTTTCTTTGAACAACTTAAGTACTTATAGTACATAGTTTGATTATGACAGGGGTCCAATATATTATATTGGTCTGTTTTCATATCACTGTGTGTGCAAGGCAGGATTGGTGAATAGTGACAAGTGTCTGGATAAGAACTGCAACTGTCAGATATGTGTGGCCCACTGCTGTACTCAGACATGGCCTAAGTATGTGAGCTTGCCCAGTATGACCTTTCAGTATATTGCTGCCTGAAATTTGCTAAATTTGCTTAGGTGTGTGAGCATGCCCACTATGGGCATATATACTATATGTGTGTGAAAAATCAAGTTGTTTTTTGCTTCAGGGCTCTCCTTTGTGCTGTACATCACCAGGAAGCACGCTGTGCCTGCAGGGCTTCCATGAGTCAATTTGCAGAGACTTATCAACATTTCTACATACAGGGGGGACAGCTATTATTTGTACATTTCTACCCAGGGGGCACACCTGATTGTTACTGTGGGTGTACATTGGATGAGGGGTACACCTGACACTTATACACATTTGCTAGACCTGCACTGCTATGTCAGGTACTCCATTTCAGTCTGTACTGTTGTCTATCATACTGGCTTGAGGTATACCACTGTACTACAGACCTTAGCTTCCAATTACATGCATATTAGTTTGTGACTTCATAGCCTACCCAACCCACATCACACTGCCTGGCCTGCTGTTATTTGTCTGCATAGGCCTGGGGGGAGGTTACTCATATGCCTCTTCAGAGGGCATGATACAGCATTTGTTTGTGTTTGCGTTTGTCTACAATTGTCCTGCTGGCTGTGACTGTTAGGTATGTGACCCCCACAACTGGTATGTGTGAGTAACTTAAGTTGTGTCTGTGCCAGTGAAATGCTGTCATGGCTTAGTGGTTCAGTACTGTGACTATAGTGCACAATATCCTGAGTTTGAGCCCTGTCACTGCTTTTTATTTTCCTGCTGGGAAGACATGACTGGTTAAGGAACAGTAAAGCAGGTGTGAGCATGTTTACCTGACTTTGCTCGACTTTGCCCTACTTTGCCCGACTTTGCCTAACATTGCCCAACGTTGCCCGACGTTGCGCTGGTTAGCACGGTGTGCAGCTATGCACAATTATATTTAAATATACTCAATACTGTTAAATGTGCTTAGCAGTGCTTTATATTGCTTAAAATAGGTCACGCATGACTCAGGTGGTGCTGCAGGGCTGCCTATGTTGGATGCATGTAGTGCACTCCCTATACATGTTTGAAAACAAGTAGTGTCAAGTTAGGCATCTCTTTTACTGTATGTGTGAGTCAGAGAGAGGTGTCATTTCCAGGGTTCCTACTGAGTCAGTGTATGTGCTATGCATTGCCTCTTTGCCAAGGCCAGGGCAAACTGGGCATGCCTCCTTCTGCCTACTGGGGTAGGCTCAGTGTGTTCCTCCTCTGAGTCACTCTGTGCCTGTGCAGGCCTTGTTAATGGTGGGGGGGGGGCTGTTTGGCCCTGCCCCATGTTGTTCCTGCTGCAGCTGTTTCCGCAGGATCATATTGTGTAGCATGGCACGTACCATGACAATTTGGGTACATGTAGTTGGTGAGTGCTGCAAAGTTCCACCAGATGTGTCCAGGCACCGGAACCGTGACTTGAGCATCCCAAACACATGCTCAATTATGTTTCTTGTTTGTGCGTGTGCCTCATTATGGAGTTCATGTTCAGGTGTGTGTGCATTTCTGATGGGTGTCATCAGCCACGGCTCCAGTGCATATCCAGCATCCCCCACTAGGTTACCGTGTGGGATGTCCCCACTGGCAAATCTCTGGTACAGCTGGGTCAGATGCCAGATGTGGGAATCATGATAGCTTCCAGGGCAGCCAGCACACACATTCATTATTATGCCCTGGGCATCACACACGACCTGGCAGTTGATGGAGGGGAAGCCCTTGCAGTTGATGTAGACCCTACCCCACTCACCAGATGGTGCTTTGATGTGTATGTGCATGCAGTCTATTGCACCCTCTACCTCAGGGTATTCTGCTATTTGGTGGAAAAGATGCATATTACTGGCCAATGCCTTCATGGGAATTGTTAAAATATATGTGGTCACCGACATGTGCTGACATGGCATCCAGGAACTGGTGCAGTACCCTGGATGCTGATCCCTGTGAAATCCCCATCATATCATCAGTTGGTCTCTGGAAGGTACCTGTAGCTAGTATTCTTATGCCAACGCATACCTTGCTATCCACTGGGATGGGTTCCCCTCTGTTGGTTCTGTGTGTGAGGAGTGGCCAGCACAGCTCAACAATTTGCTGCAGGAGGTCTCTGTCCACCCTATAGCACTCCACTATCTCCAGCTCATGTAGCCCATGGTAGGTTACCCTGGGTCTGTATACTCTTCTCCGTCTCCTCACTGTGGGTTGCTCAGCAGCATTCACAGCATCACCACCCTCAACACCTTGCACATGTTGGTTTATGATAGCAAGAGCAGCCCCTAACATTTTGTCTGACTTAAGCTTTTTAAGCTTTCCCTCTTTGTATACTGCAGTGTTGCAAAGTTCTTGGGAAAAAAAGGGGAAAATGCTGTTTGCAGAGTTTAAAGTGCTGGGCTGGGCTAGTCTGCTGCCTGTGTAATTGGCTGATTCTGATATATTTCACCTGGCAGCTCTGCTAGTTCTCCTTGGTTAACTTCCTACTACTTCTTTTCCTTCCTTTTCCCTTTCTGTTTCCACCCGGGCAGCACCGCGCAAACACGTGCACACACGAGTACACACACAGTGTGCATGTTTGCAAGAAATTTTAGATATTTTCACAGTGTGCACCTTTGGTTTCTGGTTTTCAAATAGGACAACTGTAGACACGCCTCTTGCAATCCTGAGCAACTCAGGGCAAACACAAGACACTGTGCTCCAATTAGCTTACAGCCTTTCTGACATACCCCCTCATGATGTCACCTATATTCTACTCTACTACTCACCTACTCCTACACTCTTGGGACATGGCTCACATGCTGGGGAAAATTGGGATTCACTATCCTTATCCTCATTTGCATGGGATTGCCTACTAATGCATGGTTACATCTCTCACACTGAGCTCCCCGCCCCCTCCATTAGCAACCAGTACTCAGTGGCCATGTTGTCTTCAGCCTGCCATTCACCTGCATGGCAGGATAAGTTTTTTAGTGAAAATGCCTATTTTTGGCTATTTGTAAATTATTTTCTTGTTTTTAAAGCACCACACGTTTGTGCAGTGCTGTGCTATGCTTAAACATCGGAGATCGGGGAAAAAAAGTTAGATTGTAATAATTTTAAACATTTATAAATGCCAATGGCCTTATATTTGGCCATTGCCATGCTTCCTCAACTGTATGCGTCCTTTATTTGGCATTGTCATAGCTGTGTTTAGCTATTTGCAGAATGGTACTCCGTTACCTACGGAGTACATTTCTGCAGATAACGCTAATCTTCCACGGACAGGTTAGTGTTTCCTGGATTGCAAATTTACCTAATTTGCATAGCTTTCAGCAGCAAATGAGGTAATTTGCATACCATGATGCTGTCCGTGCAAGAGTAGCTTTAGCAGCTCTCGTGCACACCCCTGTCGGCTGTTCCTGGATCACACGGCAGACATATTGCCTGTTTGATGTCTTACTCTACTAGACAACTCCATGCAAGCTTTCGTAAATCCATCCCACAGTCTAAATAACCTGAGATGAATTTAACTTTATTATCTTTAAACACCAATGGCTTAAACAATCCTAGCATGAGATCAAATCTACTGAAATATTTAAAAGTGAACAAAGCACAAATTGTCTTCCTACAAGAAACTCATTTCAAAACAAATGACAATTACAAATGGAATCCTAAGGAATATATGATATTGCCGCAATCCACTAATAAGACAAACACAAAAGGGGTAACAACTTTATGGAAAACAAATGTGATTAACCCAGAAATCATTTATAACTATGAAGATAAAGAAGGCCTTATGGCATTAGTAATAGTTAAATATAATAACAGAATATGGACCCTAGCCAATTTATACTGGTTCCCAGGCATTGGAACAGGAACTGTTAAAAAAACTTGGATTTCATTTCCAATAACTATAAAGGCAACTTAATATTAGGAGGAGATTTTTAACTGTATATTTGATATTTCTGAAACAACAAATAAAAGACTGCTGTGTACATCTGCTGTATCAAAAGCTTTAAACAAGTGGGTAGAATCATTTCATCTTGTAGATACTTTCACATTTAAAGAAGACAAGTCTTTGCTGTTTTCCCGTCAAGATCAGATTTGGTATCCAAACTAGAATAGATAAAATAGTTGCTGCCCATGATTTACACTGTAAAATAATTAATTGCTCAATCACTCCCTGCCCCTTTTCAAACCACAAGTCATTGATACTAAAACTTAAAAATGGATACAGACCATTAATCTTTAACTCCAGAATTCCAGCATATATAACTAAATTAAAGATTTCAAGCCCTGGCTATTATCTGAATTACAGTTCTTCTTAGATATTGATTATGCTACAGAGATAAATAAAATAATGATATGGGACTCATTAAAAGCTTACATATATGGTAAAACCCTAACTTGGTATAAAAAAAAATCAGAGAATGGGATTCTAAATTATTAGGTCTACAATCCAAACTTTTGTCAGTAAAAGCTGAAAAAAATCAAAATAATTTGGATATAAAAAGGAAAGTAGAAGTATTAAACAATAAATACAATGAAATTCTAACTCATAAAACTGGTTTAGCTTTAGGAAAACTAAAAAATATTACCTTGGCCACTTCTCTCAAATATCTACATAATTTATCCACAACAATCAAAATACAATCAAAAGCTAATAATATTAAAAGTATCTTCCATGAAAAGAAAGTGAAAAATATCTTGGATATAGGTGACATTCTTAATGCCTATAGAAATCACTATATGGAACCTTTCCAAAAAAAATATACATATTGATCAATTAAATCTAGATGAAAAATGTTCTAAAATAAAAAAAAAACAGAAAAATAAAAACTAGATCTTCAACCACCCATATCCTACAAAGAGATTACAGATACAATAAAAGAGGGTAAAAATAATAAAGCTCCAGGTATAGATTGCATAATTATGGAAATATATAAACTTTTCCCTTTAAAGATACTATCCGTCTTCCATAAAACTCTATTAGAAATTCAGTCACAAGCTTTAATGCCACCCTCTTGGAGATTTTTCTTAATCACACCAATCCTAAAGGAAAACAAATCCCCAAACCTCTGTATCTCATATAGACCTATATCATTATTAAATAATGTATATTAGATATTTATGACAATATTAACTAACAGAATGAAAATTCCACTCTCCAAAACAATAAATAATGATCAAACTGGATTTATATTTCATAGACACACACATGACAATATTAAAAGGATAATTTCTCTTATAGATTATGTTAATAAAGAAACTAAAGAAGCACTCATAACTGGCTTAGATATAAAGAAAGACTTTGATTCCCTAAATTGGGACTATTTGTTCAAAATCCTAATGCTATTTGAATTTCCTGCATCCTTTGTTCATCTTCTAAAGAATATATATACCAATAATTTAGCATATGTCAAGTTTGGTCCTTTTACCTCTGAATCTATACATATAATAAAAGGCACTAAACAAGGATGTCCCATGTCACCAATTCAATTTGCTCTGGCTATTGAAATATTGACAGATTCAATTCATAACAATATAAAAATCAAAGGAATAGATGTTTATGAACAATACAATTCTAAAGTAATGCTATTTGCTGATGACATATTACTAACATTAACTAATACAAAAGAAACATTAGAAGAATTAGATATATTAATTGACAAATTCCACATGACTTCAGGAATCCATTTCAATAAATCAAAATCAAATTTTTTTGTTTTTAAATAAAAAAAAACTACAGACTAAGCGGGATCACATCATAGGAAAACAAGAATCTACCTTAAAATATCTAGGAATTGAGTTATAAAAGGATAATAATGAATTAGTCTCAGAAAACTACAATAATATCATCAATACAATTAAAATCTCTTTGGAAAATTGGAACAAAATAATATTAACATTTGAAGATAGACTACAGTTAATAAAAATGGTTTTACTGTCCAAGATCCTATATATAGCATTGGCAATACAACTGTTACCAGAAAGGAATATACTTAAAGAAATAAATTCATGCCTAATAAAATTGTTATGGGTTCCCAAAAGAAACAGACTAGCTTGAATACATCATATCAGGCCATGGAAACAGGGAGGCTTAAACTTTCCTGATAGATAAACATATATAAAAGCATCAATATCTAAAACAACCTCATATTGGATAAGTTCAAATTACTCTACAAACTGGAAAGAACTACTAACTGTAATATCAATAAATTAATTTTATTTGCAAAAAAAAAATTCAAATAACAGATAAAAACAATTTGTCACGGCACATATTATGTATTAGCATGCAATATAACATAACTAAAGCCACTAAAACTCATATGATTAATTATTCAATTGACTCATTTAGGAAAATTATTAATGCAAATATAAATTTAAAAATCTGGTTTGATCTGTTAACACCATTTATAATCACAAAGAACTTTTCACATAAAATATATAGAGAAATTATTAATTCCTGGGAACAGAAAGGATTTGTTTGTTGGCTCCAATTTATCAAAGAACTAAAAGTTTTAGATATGCAAGTAACAAAAACAACATACAAAATTCCACAACAGGACTGGCTAACTTTAAAGAGTATTCTGTCATATTCTTAAGATTTAAGTAGAATAATTAACAATTCTTAATTTAAATACCTAAATTTACAAAATATATACATGAAATCATATATAATGACTTTGACATGGGAAACAGTATTTACAAAATATTGATAAACTATAGAACAACACCCAAAGCCTCATATTGCAAATATATAACAAAAGGACACATTATAGTTAATTAAAATAAATATCTTATTATTGATAAAATATACATCCTTTACACAATACTGGAAAGTTTTTAATTGGAAATGCTTGCACAGAGCATTCTTAACCCCAGACAGAATCTGTAAAATTAGTTCTTCCATAAAAGGAATATGTTGGAGATGTGAGCAAGTACAGAATGCAGATTGGAACCACATTTTCTGTGATTGTGTTAAAATTAAGCCATTTTTGAAAGGTATTGATAACTTTCTGCAAGCTTTATTTAATGAATCATTTTATTTAACTAAAACTCTTGTATTATTAAATGTGAATGAAGGTCCTCGTTTGACTAGGTCAAACATGTATCTAGTATGGACTATACTTGCAATTTCAAGGAAGTGTATAACAAGAAGATGGAGTACAAACAAAATACCAACTTTGGAATACTTTGACAACCTACTGAAGACCATGGCATTATTGAAAATTAAAATTAAAGAACTAAGAATTTATCCAAAGCCATTTATAAACAACCCTTGGGGAAAAGTCTTATCGTTGATTGACACTATACAATAATTGATCAGTGACTCTGATAATGGATTGGACATACTTATAAAGTAACTGTATACATTAAGATCTGTTATAGTGTCAGGCTAATGTAAATAGTGTACATAGTCATTTAAGATGTTATGTATAACTACTATGGAATTCATTCAAATGTATTTGAAAAATAAAAAAAATGGGAAAAAAAGAAAAGTGAGTGAAAGAAAGGTTCTACCTGAATATGTTGAAAAGCACATATTTAGAAACAAACTTATTTTTGATGTTCTTAAAGAGGACAAAATAGAATAAACTGGTATGCACAGGCTGGAACATTGCTAGTAGGAAAACAAAGTGAAGTGGAAATAGAATATGCAGTTGAAAGAGCTGACTGAAGAGACAGACGTATCTAACACAAACTTTAAAATAAACCTAGCGGTTGAAGGCAAAAAGAACGCAATGTGAAACACAGCATAAAACACATAAAAAAGTGATCTGTTAAAGCAGCAGACTATGCCATGAAGATACAGCTAAAAATAAGAAAGATATGGCGTTGATGAGTAATACTGATAAACTATACTTCCACATATCAGAAAACGGGTCCTCTGAATGCTTTCTTAGTTATTGGTTTCAGAATTTGTTTCTAAAGATTTTTGACTCATCCATGATACATAACTTCATGAATTATTTCAAGTCATTATACTTGGAAGGTATTATTGATGCTCTAAATATAACTTTAATAAATGATGATATATAAATGCTTATCATTAAATATTAATGGCTTAAATAATGTCAAAAGATCTGGTTTAATTAAATTCATTAAAATGCATATCATTTAATGGTTTTACAGTTCTCATGGATTCCTGATTTAAAGCCAAAAGGAGAGGTACTCTTTATACTATGGAATAATATTTATACACTACCTCAAATTTTAAACACCTTTTCAGATAAAGACGGAATGTTAAGCTTAGTAGTGCTAGAAGTTAATAAGAAATGCTTCACACTGGCAAACTCATATTGGATTCCTGGTCTAGGAACTAAATATGTGAAGAAATACTTGGATCTCATTACTTTACATGCAAAGGGAGAAATTATTCTGGCGGGAGATTTCAATTGCTTGTTATCAGATGAAGACACCTCTAAAAATAGTAAGGTTAAACTAATGATACAAGCTAAAAAGGTAAACAGTTTTATAGCCTCAATGAATTTTAGACACATACATAATTTAAGAGTTGAAAATTCACATCAATACACTCATTATTCTTTCCGATAAGACACACAAACTAATATTGATAAGATTTTTGTGTCTGACACTCTTTACTCTAAAATAAGTGATGTTGCAAAACAGTCATGTCCACTCTCTGACCAATATGCCTTTTTGTTCAGCTTGACTGTGAAAAAAGATGATATGATAATTTTTTTAAAGAATCCCAGCCTATGTTACTAAGTTAAAAAGTTTTACGGAGTGGTTATTTAAAGAAATAAATGCATTTATGGAAAGCAACAATAATGGTAAAATAACATATATCATACTCTGGGATGCATTAAAAGTTCACATCTTTAGTGGAGTTAAAGCTTGGTATTTTCAAAGGAGAAAGGAATGGGACAAGGAACTTTCTGATTTACAAGCTAAAATAGATAAGTTGAAACTAAATTTAAAATCAAATTATAAAGCAGTATGTACTGAAATGTCTAAGCTAAACCACAAATATTTAGAAATATTGAATTATAAGGTTGCTATAAGCTTAGAAAAGATTAAACTACAGTCCTTTTCAGTAACCCCCAGACATTTACATAAACTAGCTATCAGATCCAAACAAATTAGTAAATAAAATCATATTAATGAAATTAAATACAAGAATAGTAACACAGTAAAAAGAATAACTGATTTAGGAGGTATATTAGAAGCATTTAGAAATCATTATCAGTCAATCAATGACATGCAATCACCCCTAGATTCAGACGATGTAATAGATACATTTCTGCAAGAAAATATCAAGACAAAACTATTGAAACAACAAAATAGTACCCTAAATAAACAAATAAAATTAGCAGAAGTGAAAGAACAAGTTAAAAATCTGAAGGATAATAAAGCCTCAGGGTTAGATGGGATAATCCCAGAAATATATAAAATTCTTCCAGAGCACACAATAAAGTTATTATTAAACACATTCTCCATAGTTAAACAAGACTTAATTTTCCCTCCCTCGTGGAAGTACTCAATAATTTCCCCCATTCTGAAACAAGGTAAAGACCCCCAACTATGTACATCCTATAGACCCATATATTTGTTAAATGTCAGTTATAAAATTTTCATGTCTATCATGGCCAAAAGACTAAAGAATATGTTACCCAATCTAATACACTTTGATCAAACTGGCTTTATCTCACATAGAAAGGTGCACGACAATATTATTAAGCTACTATCTCTAATAGACATTGCAAACAAAACCAAGAAACAATTAAGTATTATTAGTCTGATTATTGATAAGGCATTTGATTCCCTTAGTTGGTCATACTTACAAAAAAATCTTTAAAGAATTTAACTTTAATTCAGATGCCACTAAACTGATATTAAATATTTATAGTGATTCTAAAGTGTTTGTTAAGATTGATTCATGTCTATCATCCCCAGTAAAAATTCATAAGGTAACTAGATAAGGTTGCCCTCTGGCCCCATTATTTTTCGCTTTATCAGTGGAACCTTTTGCTTCATTTATTAGAAATAACCCAAATATCAAAGGATTTCAAGTTAATGAGGGATACTGTCAAAATGTTCAGCTTTTTGCTGACGATATTCTACTAACATCCAGTGACATAGAAGGCTCTTTACAACATATGAATGCCATAACTCTATTTGGAAAAAATCTCAGGGCTCAATGTTAATCAAAATAAAACCAAAACACTTTTAATCAATAAGAAAATAAATGGCAATTTGCAAAAATACAATACATTCAACTGGGAAAATGATACGATAAATTATCTACGAATAAGTATTAAAAATAAGTGGAATGAGACTATTAAATTTAACTTCTCTAAACTGGTAGCTATAATCAGTGCATTGTACTAAAAAGTGGAACAAAATGTTTTTCACCATGGAAGACAGACTTACATTAATAAAAAATGATTATTTTGCCCAAGATTTTATTTTACATACAATCATTGATTTTACATCCTCCTAAGAAATTCTTTAAACAAATAGATTCCCTATTACTAACTTTTCTATGGTTCCCTAAGAAACCAAGAATAGCCTATAAATGGCATGTTAGAGCCTGGGACAGTAATGAGATTGGCTTTCCCAACATAGAATTATATTCCAAATCTGTTATTATTAACATAATACTACACTGGATTTCATCCATATACACCTCTAGCTGGAAACAACTACATGAAATACATATAACCTCCTCTGAGAACTCAGAAACCCAGATTAAGAAAAACTTTGGAATTAACAAAATATTTGGATACTCCATAAATACTGCCTATATAATAAGAAATTTAGCCACTTCTCACATGGTATAAACCAAATATTTTATATTTTCAAAAATATAATTGACAACAATTATAGTTTAAAGAACACCTTTTTCGTTACATTTCTCATAGCTTATATACCAGATTGCCTAGATACTTTCAATATCAGTAAGATGTGGAATCTTAAAGAGAATAATCTAAAGTTTTGGCACCAGTTTATAGACAAAAAGAACATCCAACCAATGAACTTTCTCTAAGCCAGATATAATGTCTGTCAAGATAATTGGCTCTGTATTCAATCTTTAAGACAGTTTTTTGAAAATACATTGAGAGTGCCAATAAATCTGGAAACTGATATTATACCAAGATTGATACAACTATTCATATAGTGTAGTTCGATGAACATTGAACATAAATTAAGCATATGACCTGTACATAAAATCCTACGAGAAGACTTGATTACTTTTGACCAAGCTTTTTGGAATTACTCCATAAAGATTAATGGTGAACCTTTATCTAACAATAATAAGAAACAGTTATTAAATTCAATAAAAAACACTTCATCATCTTTATATTGGAGATTATATACATGGAGATTTATTCATAGAAGCGTGTACACTCCACACAGAATTGACCTTATAACCAAGAGTAATGAAAGCAAATGCTGGAGGTGTTGTGATATTCTTGAAGCCAACTGGGTTCATATGTTCATTGAATGTAGAACTCTCACACAATACTGGAGTGATTTTAGACATTTCGCAAAAGCCCTGTGGTCTGATAACTGTCAGATTACTAGCTCTTTGATATTATTCAATGTCCCTACCCCAGGTGTAATTCCTAGACATCAGTTACCTGTTCTTTGGTTAATGCTAGCTATTGCTTGAAAAATAATTACATTGAACTGGAAAAATAAGCAAGATCTTATGTTTACTGAGTTTATTTCAATAGCAAAATCTGTATGTAAAAAGAAAATGCAAACTATTTATCAGAGATCATCAAATGTAACACACAAAAGACTAGCTTGCCAAAAATTGGAAAGATTGATAAATAAATATCGATTACCTTTCTTTGATAAAACAAATGTTTATCATGGATGTTTGTATATAGTGTAAATAGTTATAGTGTTTATTTTTAATACATTATGTCCATATTTATTAACAAAATTTAATAAAAATGTTTTTGGAAAAAAAAAAAATGGGTCCCCTTCAGTAGATCGAACATATTACAAGTTCAAACCTCATATGGCAGAGACCATATGTTAGAACTTGTAAATGTTCAGTCAGACTCAATGGAGATCGCTTTAGAGTGCGGAATGGGAAGATCTCCCTTTTCCGCAATGTAGTGCAATATTGGAGTTGGTATATTTAAGTAAGGGTGGGTGTGGGGGTGCAGGGGGCGTAGCCCCCCTGCTACAGCAGTTTAATTTTGTTTTTTGTTGTTTTTCTTTTTTTACTTCAGTGTTCGAACTATTACAAGTTCGAACATATGGTCTCAACCATATATGTTTCGAACTTGTAATATGTTCAATCTACTGAAGTAGACCCCAGAAAACATATTCTGGCCAGGCAAAATGAGGTACATTTGGGGACAATAAAGTCCAAACAGTGAGTAGATGTGTTTTGGCAAAGACTGTCTACACAAATCAAAGAGAAAGTCAGGTGCTGTTCTATATGGAGTATGTTGCAAAAAACTCTAGTAGGAAAGAAAGTCATTCCACATGAGATGCAAGACCACCCCTGGATGAAAGTTGCAGTAGATGTGTTACAGCATCAAAACATACAGCACCTACATGGCACTACGGTTCAAAATACCCTTATGTATCTTATATCATATGGGTGACCCCTGTATATTCAGGGAAAAATTGTATTAGTTAAACTGTTAAGCCACCGCTTCTATCTTCTAATTATGTTTAGCTGAATTTGCACTGCTTTTGCCAGTGGCAGTTCTGTTTTGTGGGAGAAAGTAACTTGGTGTTACTCTGGGTGCCTCACTAATACAAGGAACCCATGGAGTTAAACTGATTGTATGATTTGTTGAAATCTGTTGAAACTGCAGTGCTGTGCAAACTGATGATCTCCATTTTGCTGAGATGCACTAAGCAATGCATCATCCAATGACTGACCATACTGCACTACACTCCAAAACTGCAAGCAATTAAAGTTAACGCAGTCCGTAACATTACTGCTCCTACATAATTAACCTGTAACATTAGTCTCCCCACTCTGTTTTCAACTGTGCTGCTGTTATGATCTAAGCCATGTTGTGCAATTAGCTGTTGAGTTGGTATTTTTGCAACCACTTCTACTGGCTATTCATTGTAACATCTTATTCTAAATTCTCCATAAACCTAAGCAGACAGACAACAGTCCAAACCATTTACACCTTTTTAGGAATAGATTCCTCTGGCTGACATGGAAAATAAATCAAGTTGTGTCCTTTCGGCAGCACTGGGAATTTTCACAAGTGTAGAAACTGTCTAATGCTCACCGATAGTGAACCTACTAATACACATTACATAATCTATGAGAGGGATAAGTATCTTCACAACATAAAGGCAACTCTATCACTTAATAAGATGGACTGTGAGCATTGCACTGTACCACCCATGATTTTTCATGCCCCCATAAAACCAACATATGTTGACCATGCTGAATTGTCCATTTCTAAGCATCCAAGAACTATTAATGCTTTGTCTTAACATAAAAACAGTATTATCATACCACCTCTATCTATGATGTCAATGAGTCACCTGCTTGTAGAGTGCAAACCACACACTGCCACTAATTCAGGGAATACAGACAGAAATGCTCTAGTAATCGGTAATTCTATTGTCATGCACACAGACGACCAGGGATTGTTGAACGAGATGCCCACATCACCTCCCTTTCTAAAATGATATCTTATCCCTCCCTGCCATTGTTTCAGCTACTAAAGCTGCTAATCCAACCTAACTTACCCAGGCGGTAGTCATGGTGTTACCCTCTATATACCCAGAATGGCTACCTTGTATATGTGAAATGCAGACAAGATTCTGGTCCCGAGTGGAATCCTACCTTCACCCAGAATGACGCCTAAATGAAAAATAAAGATATTTGTGTTCAATAGTTGCCAGATTCAGTTGTTATATTTTAGGTGGAATCGGTATGTGTAATCCTGGAATGAGATAGAAGATAGGTCAACTTTCTCGGTAAGGGATGACCTTACCTCTCATACCATGGCTTCTGCTTATTGGCTAAAGACCTTGCTGCCCCCATAGTGCTTTCTTTAGAATAAATATAGCTGATGGACACCCCAAAATAGCAGGCAGTGTTACAGCAAATTCTAATTCACACTATATTAAGGTTGTTGTTCTGAATGCCTGATGTCTTAATAATAAATTGCCTGACATTGAGGCTCTCGTACAACTTGAACACATCCATATTTAATTCATAAAATAGCATGCACTCCTTACATTGGGATTAGTGTTTATCAGACATAAGGGTAACAATGGGGATGCTTTTCCATATTTGTCAGAGATCATATCACTTCTGGGCAAATTGTCTGAGACCCATAAACTAAACTTAATGAACTCCAGTTTATCTTTTTCAACCTTAATAAGACAAATTGTCATTTTGATTTATAACCTGTTTTTTATCATTTTTCCAAATCCTTTGGAATTCTAATACCATGACAGGAATGGACCCCATTCCTAAGTCAAAGTAAGATTAAAGTTCATGAAATTAGTATCGTTTCAGTCTTTGATATCAGCCAAAGGTACTGTTCACCATACCCACTGCGTGCCCAGTAGTAAAGCCTCCTTCTGCAATTTGTAAGGCATTATATGTATTGGTAACATATCTAAATATGATTGTAGATTCTTTTTTATAAGATCCATTGCTCCTACCACTACTGAAACTGTCTGGGTATCTTTCTTCTAGTTTGCTCTCATTTCTGCCTGCAAATCCTGATATTTTATGACTTTGTGTCTCTCTGTACACAAGACACTGCAGTCACTGAGTGTGGCAATTTCAATGATCAATGCTACTTTTGTCTTCTTTTCATGAACTATTATATCTGTTTTTTAGCATCTAGCTTTTGAACTGTTGGTAATGGGTGATCCCATGTAATATAAACTTCACTTTCTATGATGCTTTATGGCTCATCTTTCCAGTGTTTTCAGTGTTTACAGCCTGCTGTAGGACACCATCCATGTCCCCAGAATACAACAAATGATTCTTTAAGGTACTCACTGAACTTCCATAACAAAAAAAAATGCTTTTATGTTAGGAAACCTCAATTATCTTTTGATTTCCAGGTGTATCTTCACCTTAAAAGATGGATATGCCAAAAGATTCCTGGATGTGATAAATGTCAGTTCCCTAGAACAAAATAGATAATTTGTCAACTAGGATCAGAACCTTCTGTCCTAGTCTTTATCAACATAGCCGCCAAGGGTCAATGCTTAAAGTATTTCCTTCTATGGTCAAGTCAGACCACATATTAGTACCTTTCTCTCTTAATGTTGCAAAATCCATGGACGTAAATAATTCTGAATTTAAAGGCTTTAAACATGCAAATCTATGTAAATTCTATGATGAGGTTAAGTTTCATTGAAGTTTTGCTATGCAGTTTCAGCTACAATTTATACAACAGAGAGCTAATCAAAACCATAAGTGGACAGATGTAGTAGTTGCCACTAGAACCAAATATAATGGAATATTTAGAAATAAACCATGTCAATGTCCTGTGAGTATAAATAAGCTATTTAATAAAAAAGTTCTAAAATCCTGTAGCAAAGCAGACTGTATACAAAAGATCAGCAAGGACCAAAATATAATCATCAAAGAAAGGCAGAACTAAGCGAAACTAAAAATTTACATCAGACTCTTAAATAACATCTACACATTTTTAATTACATTAGAATATTTGAAAAATACCCAACAATGTTCTGAACATACCCTAAAGGGCATTACCCATGCTGACCTTACAGACTTCCAGACAGATTAGTGCTAAGACTATTCAAAAAACAGTCATCAAAATTTTGCAAATCCTTGCATCTCATATATGCCTTAACATCATAGGTTCATAGGTAGGTTCATAGGTAGGTACTAGGATATTGGCCCTAGGGCCTATATAAGCCTAGCCAAAGGTACCCTGGCTTTCGCCACCCAAGAAAATTATTTTCCTGTGCCATCATCAAGGAGCAGGCCCTAACTATGTTATCAAATTTTACAATCACCTCTTCCACTGGCTCACACAACTTACTTGGATGCCTAATAAAGAGCACCAAAATGCCCTTGTCGAGCACTCCTGCAATTTAACTTATACCTTGTCAGCAATTATACCCTTGAGGTATCAGAAACAGCTGTTTTTGATGACTTTTAAAAAAGGGGTTCTGCCACAGACCCAGGGAACTACTCACCCATCAGTCTAACTAGTCCAGTTTGCAAGGACAATGAACATGCTGTCTTTGACTTCATAAAATATTATAATCAAGATCTTATACAATGAGACCCATGCCTGCTTAATAAATTTCTTCAAGAAGGTCTCAGCCCCAGAAGATGGGGGTAATTCAGTGTCTACTTCAAAAGAAGATCAGGTCAAAGCAGCCAACATAATACCCCATGCTGGCATTGTAAATAAGCTAAAAATCCTCAAGTAGACTCTTACATTTGATCGATTGCAAATTAGCTGAATGATAGAATCTACAAAAGTAAGGTAGCAGGTATCACTTCTGAAAGTAACAAATGAAGCACCCCAGGGATAAATGCTGCAGACCCTTCCTTTTTGGCATATACATTTCTGGCCATCATACTATGAGCCTAGGCTTATGGCAGATCAAATTTGCTGACGACTATTAACTGTTTTTTATCATTCACTACTCCACAGATATAAAAGTTCTAAAGCAAGAACTAAGTCTTACAAGCCAATGTTATTTAGAAAAATTGAGTAAGCTGAAAGCAAATAAGTGTAGCATGCTCACTGGTAAACATCCCTTATGTACAACTACAGCAAGTACCAACTCCAGACAGACACGGTAGTCAGGGATGTTGTTACTTGACTCAACAGTTCCCTTGCCTTTGACCACTATGTAGCAATATTAGTGAGGAAATCCATATATCTAGCCCAACCAATTTCTAATTGCATCTCATTCAAAACAAACTAGCTCATCCCTCTGTACTTACCTCTAAGTAGACCAATTCATTTTTTTTTGTTACATTTAGTAACCAGGTAGGTACATTGGACTCAGGCATGACACAAGCCATGAGGCAAGAACAGAGATTATAAAACAGCACAGGAATTATAATATCATGCAAAACCAATCATAGAGTACAAAACCATTTTCAGCAAGTACCTGGCTAGGGATGCAGCGCAGTTAGACAGGTCCCAAAGGTTCTTTCACTTAAAAGGTTTGGATTAAGACCACTAGGAACTAAGGCATTCTTAAAGCCCTATCCCCCTGTCTCTTACAGGCTACTACAAGGAAATCTATGCTTAGTACTCCATGCTGTTGAAGATCTCACCCTACTGAACTGCTTGTAACTCCATAATTCAAACACTTCCACAACTATTCAAAAAAAAAACACTGTGGAGGGATAGATTATTACTCAGTGATTACTCTTTTTCTGAAACAAATTTTTATTTTTTATTTGTCCTTTGTTGACTAGGTTAGTTCTACAAGGCTAAATGTCTCTTTTCAGGAGAGGCTGCAAAGTTGCATTTATACTACTGGGTGAAATTTGCCTAGGAAATCAGGGAACTTCCATTACTTTTTTCAGTCAGTGCTGTGGGATCTTTTACAGCACCTTGAGCTGCCACCAAGTGAAGAGGATGCAACCTTGAGTTGACATCTCATTTATAGTGCAACACCATTAGGTGTGCAGCATCCCCCAGTGCTGCATGATAGTGTCAGCAATCCAGTCACCTAGAGTGGGAATAGAACCCATAGCTTTCAGATCTTCCAGCACCTGTTGTAGCACTAATAATTTGCCTTTGCATATAGAAATTACACCTTCATTTCTTAAAAAAACAATGGATGATGTTAGCAAATTCATCCCTGGCCTGACATGTTTTGCCTTCTGGAAGTAGGAGGTACACCCTTTATATTAATATCAGCAAGGCATAACATGTATCTTAACATACTCAGATTGTAAATTCAAAGATCTGTTTCATTATAAGGAAAAAATATAATTTGTATAAAGGAACCTAAACAAGACTACAAAACTGACCAAAAATTACTGGAAAAGAAAAGTGAAGAGAGTAAAATAAAAAAAAAAAAAAACACTGTCAGGGAGGACATAAAAAAGACTGTGATGTAAAGCCACCACCACCCCCCAGGGTTAAGAACGCCTGTCAAGAAGTCACAGGCATCAGACTTAGGAGTCATTCCCAAGATTTCTGACCCAAGAAACCAACACCTCGTCCTGAAAGTCATCAATAATACCAAACTCAGCCTCTGTCAGGGATAGTCATATTATGACAAAGTGATTAATCTCCTCAAGGGGAAATGTCAGATGACCTCCAACAACTTGTTCTATAGACTGATTTTATTGTTTGTTTAGCAGTATTGTATCCCAGTAATAGCAGTCTTTGATATTGCACCTAAAAAGCATTTCAACAAAAATGCTTTTAAATGTTATTGCATTGCAATGTAACTATCTTTGGTAGAGGGAATAGCTATCCACAGTTTTATACATAAGTCTTTTCTTTCTTATATTTTCTTGCTGTGAATATCTATGAGTCCATGCCATTTGATCTAATTAGTGAATATCACAACTGACTGGTACAAAAGTGATCAAACACACAGTTCATATAAACCCAGCATAATTCAACCCACCTCCACATTTATATATATCAACTCCATGATTTCACTACAGTGAAAAGAGGAAAACACTGAAAATGCAACAGTGTCTCACACAGTCCAAAAAGCTGTAGTAAAGCAAACTACAATATTTATTATAAATCTACAAAACAGCTATATTTCAAACACACACACACACACACACACACACACACACACACACACACACACACACATATGTATATAAGTTTATAGTGAATAGCTGCCACTGAGTTTGATTAAAATACAAAACATTGAACAAAATCTTTGGTAATTACAGTTAACCACCACTAAAATCACCAGAAAAGATAACAATAATATAAATCATCAGGTAGCATTTGTGATTACCAAAATTACCAAAATTAAAACAAAACTCCTGGAAAATTAAACATACTAACTCCAGGTTTGCACAAACTTGAAGGAAGGGCAAAAGCCATGGAATTATGTAAAGGTCAATTTAAGAAACTTCGAACATTGTGTAATTCAACCAGCTGTACTACTGACACCCCCCCCCCACCTGGATTCAATAAACTCTGTGCTGGAATAGCACTAGTGAATTGTGTCCGTGTAGCCGTAGCTTTAACAGCATTGTGCCTTGCATATTCATGAAGGTACGCTGCTGCTAAGGCTAAATGGACATGAACAGTACTGAGTGCAGGGGGCGTTTATAGGTAGTCCACACATATCTAACACACCCCCTGCACTCAGAAAGTCCTGTATGGCACTTTTGAAAAGAATTTCAATGTCCGCTGACATTGAAATGAAATAAAATGAGTATTTCAGTGTCTGTGGACACTCAGATAGGGGAGCAAGAAACAATGAAGGGGGTGTATGAGAGGTTCTGTCACACCCCCCCCTCCATTGTAAAAGTACCATATGGCCATAACCGTCAACTGTACAGGTTTTTGCAGAATGCCCAGATGCCTGCCTCACATACCTCTCAACCTCCTAGAGCAAGAACAGCCATAGCCCTCAACTGTACAGGTTTCTGCAGAATGCCCAGATGCCTGCATCACATACCTCTCAACTTCCTAGAGCAAGAGCGCTGTATAAAGCCATAAATAATATGGGGACAAAGGCACAAAAATAGGGACACTTTTTAAATATTGCACTGACAAACCCAGGAAGTTGATAGAATAAAAGGTTTGCATTAGCACGGACTTCCTGAAGGGTATGAACTCTGAAACCTAAATGTCTGTCAGTATGTTCTGACTTAAAACCCGAGTGATTTGCCAATGATTTGCTAGAAAATCACAGTCACACTTCCTAAGTTTGTAAGAGCAATAATTTTAATCTGTTCCTATGTGTCCCGTCACAAAGGAGGACAGATATATGTAAATAAAGTGCGTTTATTTTTTTTTCCATTCTAATGTATCTTTAGGTATAGCTGAGCAGATGTGTATGTTATGGCCCTCTGCTCAGCATTGCTTAAACATCCCATAGGAGATAAATAAAAATATACAGCTAAAATCCTCATACTGAGATAGGCTAGTGGTTAGAGTCCCGGCTTTGCATACAGATGTTCATGGTTTGAGTACCAAGACAAGCACTGTGTTTTTACATGGGAAAGCAGTGTTAAAAGTATGATTTTAATTGTAAATTATATAGTAATTTATATTTGTTAACCAGAGAAGTGTAGCTGGTCTAAAATGTAAGTGTGAGTGCATATAACATGTGAAATCACCCATGTATACACAAGTGTCCCATAGATTGTAGTCACACCCCATGATAACGTAATTAAAGCACATAGAGGGACGTCATGTAAAGTAAATTATATACACTTACTAGTATGTCAGTAATGATTAAATAAGTCATTATCCTGATATTTTTTAAAATGAAAAGCGAGCAATGCTTAGCCAGTGTAAGCATTGCTTAAATGTGAATGCTAAGCAGCAGTCAGCTCAGCTAAATGTATTTGCACACTGTGAAGCAATGTTCAGCAATTACCCCTTTAACCACTGTTCAACCCAGCTTAGCAGGTTTGCATGTTACTAAGCTGTGCTCAACATTTTCAAAATGGTCCAAATGATGGCAAAGGGTGGGAATATGGCCTTATTTAAACTGTGCAGGTGAGAATACAGCCATAATTTGTAGTTTGATCTCTGCAGGAACATGTCTGACATTGGAGAGGGAGCACACGTTCGGGCACAGTGCTGGGGCATCCTAGAGTCAAGGGTCATAGCTGGACTCCTCTTAGAAAACCATGATGACAGACTGCTCCAGGGCCAGTACCAGGGCTCTCAGCACAAAGCAGAGGCCTGGGACCGTCTGGCACATGACCTCACCAGTGCCACTGGAATCCCCCGAACTGGTGAGTGGGTACAGCATTATTATGCCAACTTAAAGCATAGGAAGGGAGAGCGTTTGGCCCAATGGATCCAAGATGCTCGGGACTGGCATGATCCAGAAATTTGTAAGAATACCAGATATAGCTGTACCAAATTCTAGCCTGAGTATGTGATAGACAGGTATGCATGATGTTTGTTTCTCACCCCTACAGCTGCAGAAGAGAGGGCTATGAACACTGAGGCCAATGCTGACAGAATGACAAGGATGCTCCGACAGGCTGTTGAGTACAGATCTACCTTTCAGTATATAGTGAAATAAATATGAAGGAGTAAATTGTTTACTATGTTCTGTGTGTAATGATTAAAGAAACGTTTGCCAGACTAATAGTCATCTACAGCATGTGAAGTAGTAGAGCACTGTGTCATATAACTACAATAAAAACCTAAACCACCAACTGTTGTTTTGTCTCTGGTATGTTGTTATAGAAATAGAATGTGTACAGGTTCTGCACACAAAATATAGCTTTGACAGCATGAATTAACAGAGGTTGTTCTGAGAATCAGCTAGTATGCAAAACAGCAGCTTGTGGAGCTGTAAATCAAGATATACATGAAATATGACATATGTTATGCACTAAGATCCGAACTCTGAATACTAATGTCAAATGTATTATAGTGTGTCCCCTGCTGCATTGCCTTGTGTTAACCTTTGTTTTCCAGATTGTATAATTTCAAAGGATTACTGTACAGTACAGTAACTATCTGTCATGCATGAATCTCAGAATTACAAGGTCAGACTGTCTAACCCACAGAGTAATAGGAAGGAAACAGTCAAACAAAAGACAGCAGTTCACCAGTAGCCCAATGTGATGAGAAACAGCCTTGCAGCTCATTTTAGCACACCCAAACATGGTTTGAATCCAGGAAGTGGTACTGAGATATGTGCATATATGCACTCAAGAAATTTGGAATATTTGAAGAAACAGTCAGATAGTGGCAACTGATATTTTCTCCACAGGTCTTACAGGTAATGAAATGTTTGTAGTAGCTGTTTGAAGGGTATAGCAATACACCATGTACAACTGTCCCACTGTCCAACCCCATGCCTGCAAATGGCAGCAGGACAGGTACCTACACCATGCCCTCTTCCAGATACATGTCTCTCAAGTGTCATGCTGTAATGGCTAGTGGTCACTGCTGCCAATCACCTTGGACACAGATAGGAATCCAGGTGAACTATGCTAGAAGCAGACTCACACAACATTATTGCAGGGTACCCCTTCTTTGTCAAGAATGTAGCCATGACATGTAAAAGCCCCTTCCAGTAAAGTAGCCTCAGTTCATTCAGTCTGCCCCATACAATTACAGGTTGAAAGTCTAACAGGTATGTATGTGCTACAGAAGCTATGGGCTATAGATAGATGTAAAGTGAGGACAGACCTGTAGAGTATTGAGCAGTACTGTTGTGAAAAATAGAAGCTGATACAATTGTTAATGGACTTTTTATCCTCTCCCCCACCCATCCTCTGCATCAATAATTATTATTCATATACTATGGGTATGTTGTTCTTAAAACCTATTGTTGGGACATGTGTTCCATTATTATTCATATATTTAATTGTTTGCATATTAACATACCTTGTTCAAATACTATTTATTGGTGGCCTGTTGCCATCAATGTAACTTGCATGCTGTTAAAATGCTTGCTGTTGTTCCATTTATGCATATGTTCTGTTTGCTATGCAACTGTATCAAATCTGTTTGTTTGGGATAATGGGGACACCCATGTATGCCGTAATAACTATTTTTGCAATGTGCTGTTCATGACTAACCAATATATCTGGTAAATCCACAACACCATAGCATGTTTGGTTAGGCAGATCCCGGTGGATTTGCCCGTCCCACCCTGGGGACCAAACCTGGAACATCCTCCTCCACTGGTCCTGTACCACTTTCGAGTGGAACTGCCTCAGGAGATGGGGCCCTTCCCCCCCAGGCATGGGTGAGGAGAGGAGCCCACCACCTGCAGAATGTTCCTGGGTATGGTGCGCAGCATCAGCCGTTCTGAGTTTGGTGGGCAGCTGCCCCAGATAGAGGGCCACCTAGTGCACCTCAAGAGGCAGGCTGCCAGCCCCCAGCACAGCCACCTTCGGGGCCATAAAGGTGCAGTGGTGACTTCCCATGGTTGGGGACCTCAGTCCCACTGTATACCACCACTGTCTGCTGTCTGTGTCTTGTGTGTCTCTCTGTGCTACTACCCTACCCAAAAATCTACCCCCATACATACCGCATCTGTCCACAAACACAAAAATCCCCCCCATACATAGCTTTACATTTCACCCCATGTACAGTAAAATTAATCAACTGTCAGGCTCATTCCATTCACACATTATTCACAGCAGTTGTTGCTGAGAAGAAATGTAGAGCTATGGGTCCTTCCACACATGTCCTGCACATCCCATAGCTGTTTTCCTAATGTTTTGCTCCCCTTTTCCTATTACCCTTTTTTCTTTTCTTTAATTAAAATTTAGTGCTGGTGTAAGTGGGAGTAAGCAGTGCTAAGTTAAACTAAGAGGCATTCTTTTTAAAATTAATGAAAAAGTCATCACTTTCAAGTCTTATATATAAAAACACTCTAACACTATTCTCCTGCCTCTTCTACCTCTTCCCTTCCTCTGTCTCCAACCAATCTTAACTCAAAACTACCTACTTGTCTATTCTGTCTCCTATACTCTACCTCCCCTACATCTCACACTAGCCATTCTTACTTTCCTTTCTTCTTTCCAAACTCCTATACAACTAGATCCTACCTATGTTAAATAGGCATCTGCCTAATTATTAACTCATTTTGCTCTAAGCAGCTTAAATAATATTGTAACTGGTCAAATTTTCTTCTGATAATTGTTTAAAATCGTGTTAGTAACAACCTACATAATTGTGTGCCAATTGTTAATACTCTGTATAATAGAATTGCCTGAGGAGCTTTTTTTCTCTCCAGGTCTCTGCTTGTAAGATCCTATAGCTGATTGTTCCTACTATGTTACTAAAATTTAATACATTTTTTTCTAGTCCTGAGGAGCTTTTCTTCCCAGGTCTCTGCTGAAAATAAGCCAAAAGCTCAGCCAGACTAACCCAGTTAACAAATGTAAAATTAATAAAAAAATAATAATAATTAAACAAAAACAACAACAATATATATATATATATATATATATATATATATATATATATATATATATATATATATATATATATATATATATATATAGAGAGAGAGAGAGAGAGAGAGAGATAACCAACCTCTTACTGCAAGACATCTGCAAAAAGCCTGACAAAGTGGGGGGATAAAGAGCAAACAATAATGACACCTGTGAAATATGGCTGTTAGACATGTAGAAGTCTGCTACAATAGCATGGTTTGATTTAACATATAATTTCTGAGAGATTCCAGGTCTGAAACACAAATGAATGTCATTATTTACTGATGTCAATGCTCACATCATCCCAGTGATTTGTCAGAAACATACAACTGTTATGGGGAACGGACCAAACATATGAGCTACGCATCTGGACAGTGGAGAGTTATGATTGCTGTCATGTAATAGAAGAGAAAAAACAGTGACAGCTGCCAACCATTTCACCTAGCACCTTCAGAACCACAGTAAGACCAATACAGCACAATATTTAATCAGCTCTGGGGAATTACCCATGTATTTCCAAATATATCATGCACTACAGGGATGGAGCTGTAGGGAAAAGCAGATATTGGTGTGAAAATGTCCACCCACAGCCAATTGCATCACAGTCACAGCAACATACTAGTACCCCAAATGAACTCTAAAGTAGAACGACTGTTTGAGCAAACATATACTGATTGCCAGTCACATACTACAGTGACATATACTGGCCCACCTCACAGTCTACTGGGAATCCTGAGGTGTTAGAGGACATTTCCCAGTCTGCCCCCTACAAACATATACACCTCATAGACCCCCAGGAACTGCAGCAGCATGCACAGTCAGATAGAAAAGGATCTATGACACTCATATCTGCTACTTTCCCTACTCAGCCCAACAAACATTAGCACACAGCACTGCTACACAATCTTGGCAGTCTGTTAACAATGGCCAGACATACACAACTCTCAGCTGTACAGATTTCCACAGAATGTCCAGGGTGTGGGACCATATTGATGGCCACTGCCACATACCACTTCCAGGAGTATGCCAAGTCATTGGTATAATACCATGAGTGCAGTCACTAAATAATGATATACCATACCTCTGAACCTTTTACTGCAAGACATTTGGACAAAGCATGGCATACTTGGGAGACAGGGGGCCGGAAATAGTGACATATCTCACATAATGGTGTTACAAACTGAAACAGTTGCTGGTGTTACAGGGTTTGTTGTAACATAACATCCCTGAAGGATATGATGTCTGAAACAATAATGGATGTCAGCATTTACTGACTACAATCCTCACATTATCCTACTGACTTTACAAAAACAGAAGTTGTCTGAGGAACAGACCAAACATAACAGGCAAACCTCTCGGCAGTCCGTGGAAATCTGGACAGTTGAGAGGTATACCAGAGACATATCACTGTCAGATGTCAAGTCATGCAGAAAATGCATGTCTAGACAAACCCTGTTAACCTAGCAGTCTTCTATGTGTATAATAGCAATACTTACTTATGATCTGTACCCACTTCTGGAGCTTTGTTCCCATGTTGTTGGGCTGTCTCCACATGTCTTGTCCTGAGAGGTATTTCCACCTACTCTCTGTGAAGCTGTAGCCCCCACACCTCCTTAATGTCCCCCACACAGGCAAGGAAAATTGGCAAGGCCCACATGAAGGACTTAATTATAGCACTGTGTTGCTATGGCATTGGCTAATGGAAAGGCAGCACAGCTGCTCTGGATGCAAGTAGCAAGTGGAAGACATTGATTGGTGCACAGGCCATCACCCGCTCATGAGAATTACCTACAAAAGACAGGCTGCTGCAACACAGGTCTGAACTCATCTACACAAAGACAGACTGCGACTACACAAACCTAATCATTTGCATTATTTTGAGAAAACTCTACAGAACTATGACAGGTATGACAGTTATGTCAATCACATAAGCTCGTAAGGGAATGTAGAAGGGGGGATGCAATAATGCCAAATAGGACATTAAACACTAGTTCACAACAAGGCCTGCTGAACTCACATTCTGCTGTCTGGAACCTTTGGCCATTCCTGTTTGCCCTGTCTGCATTGACATGGATCACATCTCTGGCCCCTGAGTTACTCCAGCAAAGGTCAGCTCATGTATGACTACTACTGGAGTGTCTTTTGTCCATTACTGAGTGTGACACAGCTAGGCCAGCTACCTGGGATGTTGTAAATATTCGTATTTCACCTATGAGTGCTACTGTGATACATATGCTCATCTTATAAATGTAAGAGACTTACATAGAGCATGTTTATAATACACAGCAGGTGCAGAAGTGTGTGATGAACTGTATGTGAAATACTGAGCCCATATCTGACAACTGTTCTGCCGACTGACTACATGTCTGCCTCATATTTGTAGTCAATGCCTCATACAGTTGTGTATTGTCTGGCACATCACTGGCAACCCATTAAAGACTGAAGTCATAACATAATAGCATACATTTGATTGTCAGATGTCATATCCTGCAGAGTAGACCTGTGAGTGTGACACCATCTGTCCTGGCAACTAAGTGTGTTTAAGCTAGATTCATATAGTGATACTTTTTTCCAGCCTTTGCCCACCAGTGATGTGTGCCTTTGTGCAGATGTCTTGCTTTAACAGGAGCTAGGTGTGTTAGCATGAAACCCATGGCAATGCAAGCATACCTTGTCCTGTAGGACATTTGTTCAGTCACTGACGCCTGCTTTGTAGCTGTGGAGAGTACACAAACTTTCCCAGGTTACTCATCCCATCATACATTTAGACCCCAAATAGAGGGCTGCAAAGCCACAGGAGGTGGAGTGTTGAAACATTATTATACACATTTACACCTCCAGGCTGGCCAAAAAGTATGACACATGGGAGACATCCTGAGTACAGTTAACAGTTGACAAAACACCTACTCAAATCATAGCTAGCTACAGGCCTCCAACTATGACTATGGATACCCACCACACCTATTTGGAATCTGTCAGGATTCAATCATCTACCCTGCTCCTGGGTGACTTCAACTACACAACCATAGTGTGCATGATCTATGCCACCTGAACATGAATGCACAGAGATTCCTCAGCTTTGTCAATGGCAATGCAGTGGATTAGCCAGTCAACTCTTTTACGACAGGTGGAAATATCCTCTACCTGGTCCTAACCAACATAAGTAGCCACTGTAGCACTCCTACAGTGTCATCCTCCTTGGTTAGATCTGACCACATAGCCATCACTGTTCAGTTCACCATCTCCTCTGCCCCCCCCCCTGTCCAGGTCAAACAAAATTAATTTTACACAAATTACTATAAATCTCTTTAGAGCAGGTAGAAGTAGCTTTACAGCCAATGTCCCATCAGTTGGAACTAGCAGTAGTGTCCAGGCCCACACCACAATACTATGTTGGCACATACATAGTTGTATAGACTCAGCAATACCTGATAGGACAACATCATCTCCCTCAAGGTAGGGTAAATGTCTGTGGTGGACAGCAGCAATACACAAATACCATAATAGGTGGAAACAATTACTGGACAGGGCCAAGAAGGAACAGGTGCCTTATTAGAAGCAATGTCACCTTGGTCTGCACAAGCAAATAAGGTCACAGGTGAATTACCCTAAGGCTATCTTTGAGCACAACTTGGACACATCCACCAAAGCTAAACATTAGGCCTTCCACACATGTGTCTGCAATCCCAGAGGCAACACACACATCTGCTCTGTAGTGGTGGTCAGTAACACCACATACACATATGGCATAGATATAGGCAACTGGCTGCAGACAGATGAATTATAAACATCACCCCCTATCCCCCCATTGGTACAAATGTGCATGCACAGTACCTGCCTCCATCCCCTCATCATCAGGAAGCATGTTTGTAATGCCCTCTCAAAGGCAACACACAGAAGTTTCCATAGGCCTGATACCATCTCTAGCTGCATCCTACATGAACATAGGCATGGGATCTCAGATCCATTCTGCACTGTACTCAACCAAAGCCTGCACACTAGTGTCATCCCATCTGCACAGAGGACAGCTACTGTCATCCCTATACACAAAGGTGGAGCAATCCACCACCCAGCCAATCATATGCACATCAGCCTAACTAGCCTGCTCTGCAAGGCCATGGAAGACAATATCAAGGACATTATGAACAGGGACATCAGCAACATCAAAATGCCTGAGCCCATACAGCATGGTATTGTCAAAGGGAGATCAGGCCTGTTAAACCTTGTCGACCTGTCTGAAGTGGTCAACAAACACAAGGATGAAGGGAAGATGGTGAACAATGCCTACCTTCACTTAGCCCAATCCTCTCAGAAGAATCCCCAAGAGGTCAGGATACATATGCCTTCACAGCTTGGCATCAACCTGTATGTTACCAGATGGGTAGCTAACTGGCCCAATGATAGTACCCACTCAGTCAAAGTAGTGGAACTGACCTCTAGGAGTAGAGTCTTCCAAAGCGATGTACCCCAAGGAATGGTCTGGGGGCCTATACAGTTTGAGATATAAGTATCTGAGGTACAGGACAAAAGCAGTGGTCTGTGGCTGACCAGGTGTACAGATGTTTGTGAGCTGGCCACTGTCTTACATTCACCTACAGATGTGAGCTTCCCCCAAGAGGCCCTCACCCAATTGATGACTGGTGTAAGAAGCATTTTTGCAAACTGAATGCCAGGAGAGACATCATTCCCCCTGCTGTAGCAGATGTCATCCACACTAATTATGACAGTAATAATGCACTGAGCATGCAATCAGGTGTGAGGCAACTTGTCCACCAAGGTCGGTAGGCAACCTAACAGTTTCCCACCATGTGGGCACCATTGTACAGAAGACTGTCTAGATGTCCCACCACACAAATACGGGCATGTCATCCAGGAGCGAGGAGGCCACAATATCCCTGTACTCCACCCTTATGAGATATAAAATGACTCCTCTGGCATGTACCTTGCCAAGCAAATGCAGCAGCTGCAGAGGCCACAGAAGTTCCTGACCAGGTAAATCCAGGGTCTGTAACACCTATCCAATACAGGTAGGCTGAAAGCCTTCTCCTTGTACTCAGTCTCATATAGACTGATCATAGGTGACCTGTGTCTGGCATACAAGATCATTTCCAAACCAGCATTGATGGCGTTAATGCATATCTTTAAGACAAACCCCACTCACTCATCATGCTAGCAAGGCCATCACCTGGCCTGTGACATGTATAGTACTTGTTGGCAGGATAGTGTAGTGTCCCACACAACACACTGTCTGTAAAAATACACTCCCTCCCCATGTCTAGCAGAGTATGTGTATAGCCCTCTTGATGAAGAAGCTGGACAACTGCATGGGAAAAGGATGGGATACCCCTGGGATCCTGCGTGTATACCAGCTGGACAGGGAAACAGGTGCTGGCTTGCAAGGGACATGTACCAATATCTGGGCCAGGGTTATGAGGGCATCCATGCCAGTAGCCAGGTATCATCTTATGAGGCTATGCACCTAGTACTTTACATGTTTCCTGTATGTACTGCAGACTGTCCTGCAATGTTGTCTGAAATGAATCCCTGTGAGTCTGAAGTTTTTAATTTCTCCAAGTCTTTTGGGTTTCTAATACCATGACGGGAATGGACCCCCATTCCTAAGTCAAAGTACAATTAAAGTTGATGAAATTTGTATTGTTTCACTCTTTGATGTCAGCCAATGGTGCTCTTCGCAGCACCCGCAATGTGCCCAGTAATGACTCCTTCTGCAATTCGTACAGTGTTACATGAATTGGTAACATATCTATGTACAATTGTAAATTCTTTTTTATAAGACCCATTGTTCTTACTACTATTGGGACTGCCTGGGTATCTTTCTTTCACATGGCTCTTGTTTCTGCCTGCAGATCCAGGTATTTTATGACTTTGTGTCTCTCTGCATGCAAGCCACTGTAGTCACTGGGTGTGACAATTTCAATGATCAATTCTATTTTTGTCTTCCTTTCTTTGACCACTATATCCGGTTTTCTAGTATCTGTCTTTTGAACTGTTGGTATTGGGTGATCCCATGTGATATAAACATTTTCTATGATTATTCGTGGGTCATGTTTCTAGTGTTTTTCAGCCACTTCGATACCATAATGTTTGCACAATCTCCAGTGTAACAGTCTTGCCACATTATTATGCCTTTCGGTATACAGTCCCTCTGCCATTAGTGTATCGCAAACAGCAACAAGGTGTGTGACTGTTTCTAATTTGGTTTTACAAAACCTACATATGTCTGTTTCTCCCACATGTTCAATGGACTTTGTAAACCAACATGTACGTAGCTCACTGTCTTGGGCTGCCAATATTAACCTTTCATTGTTTGATGTGAATTCACCTCTCCTTTACCATTCCTGCATTTGTTCTTGATCAACATGAGAAACTTCCAGAAGTTTTCTATACTTGCAACTATATTTATGTTTTTTTCCACAATTCTTGCCTTTTCATCTGATCCTTCACTTTATATTCTTTCTTTTGTTTTTAGCACATTCAATTGCTCACTGGTTTTATCTACTTCTGCTTTGATTTCCATTCCTACTTGACATCGATATGCTTCTGCTAAATTAAGCAGAGATGTCATCTTAGATTTATTCTCCTCATGTTTCAAAACTTTCACTACATTTAGATCATGTGAGGTCAGTAAATATGGGTGGAGACCCATGATTGCAGATCAATACATGTAATCATTTTCAAGGAGGCCCATCCCTCCTTCAGAAAGGGGAATATATAATCTTGGTATACACTGATTTTTATAAAACATTTGGTAAGCATGAAGCATCCTTCTTGTTTTAATATCCAATCTATCCAACACTTTTTGGGGCCAGTCAATCACTCCAAAACTATAAGTTAGGACAGGAAGAGCAAACTGATGTATGGCTTGGTTCTTGTGCCTAGATGAGAAACACAGTTAGCCAGCAGTTGTAGTGATTCAAAGTATACTTTGAATCACTACAACTGCTGGCTAACTGTGTTTCTCTTATGGTATTTTCTGGCTGTGCGGAACCTACGTGCACAGCATTATGTTTGGTTCTTGTGCCTAGATGTCAATGCTGTTATCAGGATTAATTTAAGTCTCCTAAAGTACTCCTTACTGAGCTTTATTCACATTTGTTCATGTTTTATTGCTGATCCTTCATCAATTCCCAAGTATTTATACACTGTCATTTGCTCAAGTCCTTTTATATCATATTCTGAATTTTTTAATTTCTCCAAGTCTTTTGGGTTTCTAATACCATGACGCGAATGGACCCCATTCCTAAGTCAAAGTACAATTAAAGTTCATGAAATTAGTATTGTTTCACTCTTTGATGTTAGCCAGGAGTGCTCTTCACATCACCCACAATGTGGCCAGTAATGACTCCTTCTGCAATTCGTACAGTGTTACATGAATTGGTAACATATCTAAATACAATTGTAAATTATTTTTTATAAGACCCATTGCTCCTACTACTATTGGAACTGTCTGGGTATCTTTATTCCACATGGCTCTCATTTATGCCTGCAGATCAAGGTATTTTATGACTTTGTGTCTCTCTGTGCACAAAAGAACTGTAGTCACTAGGTGTGGTGATTTCAATGATCAGTGCTACTTTTGTCTTCTTTTCTTGGACCACTATATCCGGTTTTCTGGCATCTATCTGTTGAGCTGTTGGTATTGGGTGATCCCATGTGATATAAACTTCATCATTTTCTTTGATTTTTTGTGGCTCATGTTTCCAGTGTTTTTCAGCCACTTCAATACCATAATGTTTACACAATCTCCAGTGTAGCAGTCTCTCCACATTATTATGCCTTTCAGTATACAGTCCCTCTGCCATTAATGTGTCGTAACCAGCAACAAGGTGTGTGACTGTTTCCAATTTGGGTTTACAGAACCTACATATGTCTGTTTCTCCCACATGTTCAATGAACTTTATAAACCAGTGTGTATGTAGCTCACTGTCTTGTGCTACCAATATTAACCTTTAATTTCTTGATGTGAATTCACCTCTCCTTAACCATTCCTGCATTTGTTCTTGATCAACATGAGGCTCTTCCAGAAGTTTTCTATAGTTGCAACTATATTTATGTTTTTTCCACATTTCTTGCCTTCTCATCTGGTCCTTCACCTTATATTCTTTCTTTTGTTTTTTAGCACATTCAGTTGCTGCCTGGTTTTTATCTACTTCTGGTATGATTTCCATTCCTGCTTGACATCAATATGCTTCTGCAAAATTAAGCAGAGGTGTCATCTTAGATTTATTCTCCTCATGTTTCAAAACTTTCACTACATTTGGATCCTGTGAGGTCAGCAGATATGTGTAGAGTCCCACAATTGCAGAACTTTACATGTGATCAATTTCAAGGAGGCCCATCTCTTCTTCGGAACGGGGAATATATAATCTTGGTATAAACTTATTTTTAAAAATCATTTGGTGAGCATGAATCATCCTTCTTGTTTTAATATCCAATCTATCCAACACTTTTTGGGGCCAGTCAGTCACTCCAAAACTATAAGTTAGGACAGGAAGAGCAAATTAATTTATGGCTTGGATCATGTTCTTAGATGTCAATTTTGTTTTCAGGATTAATTAGAGGGCCAGATTCACGAAGGCTTGCACGGAGTCTTAGAGTAGAGTAAGACTCCATGCAGCCAACATCTCCGCCGAGCGATCCAGGAACAGCCGGTAGGGGCGTGCAACTGAGCTCTCCAAACAGTCCTATGGACAGGGCTGGGATATGCAAATGACCTCAATTGCAGGTGAAAGCCATGCAAATGAGGTAAATTTGCGATCCAGGAAACCCGAACCTGTCCGAGTAGGAGTAGTGTTATTTGCAGAAATGTACTCAGTTGATAACTGAGTACAGTTATGCAAATAGCAAAACTGAGCCACGTCAGCTGGAAAAAAAACATGCATTCACAAGAGGAAGCATACCAATGGGCAAAAATACGGCCATTGGCAATGGGAAGTGATGCAAATTAATAACTTTTTTTTATCCCGTTCACCGGGGTTTAACCATAGAGCAGTGCCACGCAAACGCGCTGCGCCCTAAAAAGCAGAAAATTAATAATTAAGATCTACAAATGTGGATTTGATAGCTAAAATGAATTTACAATGAAAAGGAATGGCAGGCTGAAGACAACATGGCCACGGAGTAGAGGTTGCTAAGGGGGGAAGCTCAGTCTAAGAGATGTAGCTAAGCATTAGTAGGCAATCCTATGCAAATGAGAGTTAGGATAGTGAATCGCAAGTTTACATAGCAAATGAGCACAGTCAGTGGAGTGTAGGAGTAGGATAAGGGGAGTAACAGAGTAGAAGATAGGTGCCATCACGAGGGGGGTATGTATGAAAGGAGGGAAGCTCATTGGAGCAGAGTGACATGTGTCAGCTTACATTTACATAATAGTGAAAGAGGTGAGTCAACAGGTAGGCCAGGTAAAGTCAAGAAATCAAAGGTGCATGCTGTGGATAACACCACAGTTTATTGCTGAGCATGCATGTGTGCCCCAATAAACCCGAGTAAGACAGTGTGGGTGCGTGTAAGTGTGTGTAAGTGTGTGTAGGCTTGAGTAAGCATATGTAAGGCTGTATAAACAGTTGTAAGTGCATTTGCGCCAGTGTGTGTGCATTTTAAGAAGGATAAGCAAGCTTTAGTCCGTGTAAGCATATGTGCGTGTGTGTTAGCTGCTGTGCGCGTGTTTGCGCTTGTGTGCGCGGTGCTCCCCCCTGAGGAAACAGTAAGGAAAAAGGAAGCACACCAAATAGCGGAAGTTACCAGGGAGTACTAGCAGAGCTAGCAGGTGAAAACAATCAGACTCAGGCAATTACCCAGGCAGAACACTAGCCCAGCACTTAAAACTCTGCAAACAGCAGTCCATAATGTTTCTCTCAAGAGACACTGCAACACTGCAGTAAGCTAATAGAAGTAAAAACTGAAAAGGCTTCACTGAGACAAAAAATGTTAGGGGCTGCCATTGCTGTTATAAGGCGATGTATGCAACATGTTGAGGATGGTGATAATGCAAATGCTGCTGGACAACCCACAGTGAAAAGACGGAGAAGAGTGTACAGACCCAGGGTTACCTACTGGGGGCTACAAGAGTGGACAGAGACCTCTTGCAGCAAATTGTTGAACTGTGCAGGCCACACCTCACACACAGAACCAACAGAGGGGAACCCATCCCAGTGGAAACTAAGGTATGTGTTGGCTTAAGAATATTAGCAACAGGTACCTTCCAGAGATCAACTGGTGATATGATGGGGATATCACAGGCATCAGCATCCAGGGTACTGCACCAGTTCCTGGATGCCATGTCAGCACATGTCAGTGATCATGTATATTTCCCCAATTCCTGTGAGGTATTGGCCAGCAATATGTGTCTCTTCCAGCAAATAGCAGAATACCCTGAGGTAGTGGGTGCAATAGACTGCACGCACATATGCATCAAAGCACCAGCCAGTGAGCGGGGTATGGTCTATTTCAACCCCAAGGGCTTTCCCCTCCATCAACTGCCAGGTCATGTGCAATGCCCAGGACATAATACTGAATGTGTGCGCTGGCTGCCCTGGAAGCTACCATGATTCCCATATCTGGCATCTGACACAGCTGTACCAGACATTTGCCAATGGGGACATCCCACATGGTCACCTAGTGGGGGATGCTGGCTATGCACTGGAGCCGTGGCTGATGACACCCATGAGAAACGCACACACACCTGAACAGGAACACCATAATGAGGCACACGCACAAACACGAAATGTAATCGAGCGTGTGTTTAGGCTGCTCAAGTCACGGTTCCGGTGCCTGGACACATCTGGTGGAGCCTTGCAGTACTCACCAACTACATGTACCCAAATTGTCATGGTATGCGCTATGCTACATAATATTATCCTGCGAAAACAGCTGCAGCAGAACCAGCATAGGCCTGGGCCAAACAGCCCCCCACCATTGCCAAGGCCATCACAGGCAGAGCGTGACTCAGAGGAGGAACAACCTGAGCCTGCCCCAGTAGGCAGAAGGAGGCGTGCCCAGTATGCTTTGGCCTTGGCAAAGAGGCAACGCATAGCACATACACTGGCTCAGTAGGAACTCTGGAAATGATACCTCTCTCTGACCAGCACATATAGTAAAAGGGATGCCTACATTGACACTACCTGCTTTCAAACATGTATAGGGAGTGTAGTATGTGCATCCGACATAGGCAGCCCTGCATCAACACCTGAGGCATGATTGCCATGTGTTAAGCAATATAAAGCATTGCTAAACAGCATTTACCATCATGAAGTCAATGTAAACAAAATCGCACACACCAACTACTACAAATATGATCAATGTAGAGTAATATTGGCCAATGTCCAGCAATGATGGTTAATATTGAGCAATGTTGGACAAGCTGGGTCTAGGTAGGGCATAGCTGAACAAAAGCCAACATGCTCATATTTGCTCTACTGGCCCCTAAGCAGTCTGGTCTGCTCAGTATGAAAATATAAGCAATGGGCCTCGAACCTAGGATACTGTGCACTATAGTCATAGTACTGAACCACTAAACCATGACAGTAGTGCAGGGTTAGCCTGTATGAAGAATTGTTAAGTCTATGCAAAGTATTTCACGGAATCCCTGCAGGTACAGCATAATCCCTGTCGAGTTATGACACAAAGGTGAGTTCTGCAGTAAAAATAGAACCTGACTTTCAGCACACACCGATACAGTAACTCCAGCTCTACTCAGTCACTTACCACCTACACGGATGTGTTGTGTGCCTGCAGTTGAAGGCAATATCTGACCCAGACTTACTGGACATGCTCCACCTCAAGATATCCGACTCCCTTGCTGCTACACTCTCCAGGGACATATACCTCAATGGACATGTAGACATACATCAACAAATGTACTGGACCTCAGACAGCAACATACTGAAAGGTCACACTGGGCATGCTCACACACTTGAATACATGAGACAAATGTCAGGCAACAGAACACTGACAGTCTGAGCTGGGCATGCTCACACACTTAGGCCATGTTGGAGTAAAGCATTGGGCCACACATAGCAGGCAGTTGCATGTGTTAACCCAGGAACCTTTCACTACACAGCAATCTGCCCTGTACACACACTCATATGACAACAGACACATATATAATATAGTGGAACCCTGCCATAAGCAAATATGTTCTTCAGATACCTAAGCGGTTCATATAAAGTGTGAAAGCAAAGATGATAAAAACCTGCAAACAGTATCAGCAATAAACATTGTGCATTGTGAAAATTATCATAGGTTCAGAGGTTGATACTAGGCTATCTGCCCTAGGGCATGTACAAGCATAGCCAGAGTGTGTTTGGCTACTGCAACCCAGTAAAATCAGAGCACTGTGCCTGTGAATAGTAGGTCACACAAGATAGCCCATTTACTTTCAGTGTACTGTGCCTCTGTCTAGCAGGGTCCTAGAAGATATCCCATGGGAAAACATGCGATCACCCATCCACTTGTCAAAATGTCACCTGTAGGTGGTCAATGGGTGTCCCTGCCTATGCAAAACCAGGACTACACTCCGGAGTGAGTGGAGGCTTTCTGATAATAATCTGTTCCCCCAGCATGTCCTTTTAACATCAGTTCTGAGGTATATGCCCCTGGAGTGTGTAGCAGCAAGGGAGTCGGATATCCTGAGGTGGAGCATGTCCAGTAAGTCTGGGACAGATATTGCCTTCAACTACAGGCACACAACACATCCATGTAGGTGGTAAGTGACTGAGTAGAGCTGGAGTTACTGTATCGGAACTGTGCAGGGCATCTGTGTGAGTCCCTACATCTGCTCGGAGAGTAACATTTGTGGCCATTACAGTTGCTGCAGGTGTCAGGTAAGGTACATCCCAAAGGTGGCATAGTAACCAAGCATGATCATGAAGAGTATAGGGGCACAATGGCCACACGTGATCAACATGTGGAACCATGTGGGATATGGTGGGCTATGTAGACGTACTATCTAACCACTATGGCAATAGGATTCTCAAAGACGAGAGTACGAACAGGTCATGTCCCCAAACCCAAACAACTACTACTGTATGTAATGGATTACAGCCTATGTGGTAATGTGTGGGCATCTTGTCATCCTCAAAGGGGATGACTATGCAACTAATGGCATGTAGCCGTGGGCCATGGCTCAGGCACCAGTCAACCTATCTCTGTGAGACCCTATATGAGTATGCATGTGCCAGCAGGAAAGCTGATTATGGCACCCAGTTTGCAGTCATCTGCGAACATGGGCAGCCATATCCCTCCTGTGATAGCCTGTACATCACATAAATATATACTGAACAAGAGAGGTCTCAGGACTGAGCCGCGTGGGATGCCAGGTGTAACTGGTGTATAGTCAGACATGGCACCTGCAGCACTGAGCATGTGGGTGCTATCCCTGCTCCCATCATGTCAGATATGTGTCGATATTGATGTTGGTGAGACTATGCATAATGGCCGAGTGGGGTATTGTGTTGAAGGGTTGGGCAAGGTCCAGGCAGGCTGTGTGCACAACCATCCCAACACTGATGGACCTGGTAACTGTTGGAAGAATATGTACAGGTCCAACAGGCAAGATCTGCCCACAACAATGCTGTAATGTGTAGGACCGAGTGTCTGTAGGTTTCCCATGTCTATGTGCATGAGTCCCATTACAATACACTCCATAGCTTTGCAGAACAGGCTAGTTAGCATTTTAGGCCGATATTGTCTGTGGTCTGTTGTGGCAGTATTCAGTGGAGCGGGACCACTATTGCTGTATGCCATTCTGTGGGTACATATCCTGCAGTAACTGTTATATCGAACAGTGAATTAATGTGAGTGTTACGTCTGTCATGAAGGCTGTGTACAACACAGGCCGGGACACCATCTAGTCCCATTGATGCTGTGTTGTCCGCTGTGGGGAGGGCAGCACTCACCTGTTTACTCGTGATGCCTGGGAGGTTACACTCTGTTGGTATGGACAGTACCACCTTAGGAGGGATGGGAGAGACACATCTGCACTGAACCTGTTTGCCAGGATGATGGCAATGTCAGTGGGTTCAGGGTATGTTTAGTCAGTATGCAGTAACACACAGCATATCCGTGAGTGTCCAGTCAGGCACCTGAATCAACTGAAGAAGGCCTTGTGAGTGTCCGACGTGTCTGGTGCAATTGTCCGTTAGAAGCGTGCCTGACATAAATACCCGAGTGATTGCAGCAGTCCGCTAGTACAGATCACAGATGCCTTCCCTGTCTGGGATTGTGCTCTATCATGTAGTAGCTTCCTCCATTTGTTGTAAAGTGTATTAATGGCTGGGGTCTACCAGATAGGTCTACTGCCATTGGAGGAGTGAGTCTAGTTGTTATTTTGGATGTAACGATCCATGCGATCCACTAGGTGTCCATAGAATGTGCATGTAAAGGATTCAGCAGTCTGAGCCATACTTACCACTGACCCAGGGTCTCTGATGGATACCACCTTGGTTTGGAGGAGTGTGACATTTGCTTTTGGGAAGTTCACCAAGATTACCCAGGATGGGTGTGGGGACGGGATATGGATGTCCAATGAGATAAAGTTTGTTCTGCCCTTACCAATGAGGGGTATATCGCAGGTGTGGAACATAGAGTCCCCATGTCGGTGATGATCATGTCCAATATATTGTCCCCTCTTGTGGGTGTGGTGACCAGTTGTGCCATAGCATATGAGTTTAGAAATAGTAGCAACTATTGGGTGAGGGTGTTGGGGCCTGAGTACTATCCACAGTCAATGTGTGGGTATTTGATGTCACCCAATATAATGGTGTTTGGAGAGACCTTCATATGGTCCAATGTTCCCAGGAAAGCTGAGTGAGGTTGCTGTGTTGGGGAGTGTGGTCTGTAGCAAGCAACAAACCAAAAAGCAGATTTGCACAATGTTAGGTGGATATGTATGGTCCGTGATGCATTGTGCAGTGCTACCAATATGGTATGTGTATCTGTGATGTATATGGATACTCCCCCTATTTGTGTTGGCCATTCTGAGTTATGTGGTCAGAAAGCATGGTACGAAATACAACCTGGTAGTGCTGGTGTGCATGTGGGAGCCTCAACCATGTGTCTGTTATTGCACAGATATTGCTATCCTCCATACTGAGGAGATTCCTGAGTGGGCGCAATTTGAGGGTAAGACATCTGGTGTTGAGCAGCATTACCCTCAGTGTCGTGTACTCTGTAATGTGTATGGAGGTGGTTCTGTCCTTTGAGCCCTGCTTAAATAGGGCAGTATGGTGGCAGCAAGTACCCTAGCCAGTATTCAAAAGTCCAAGGGTGACAGGTGCAAGCTGTCCATAGGGAAGCTATGTGGCGTGTCGAACATGTCACCCCAGGGTGCCACCATACTGCCCTATTTACTGCCACTACGGGAGCAGCTGTGATCCGTGGTCCATCCTCGATAACTGCCAGCTGATGCTGTTGCTGGCATGCATCCGCGTCAGCTTCTCATCCATCCCGCATGGTCCTGGCTCATGGCTAACACATTGTGGAAGACATCTAATGTCTCCCTCCAATGGCTATCAATGACCTCGGTGTAATTCTGGATGGCACGGGCAAGGTCACAGATGCTGTCATTGATAGCAGTGTAATGGGCCCTCTGCACCCTTAGTCCCTGTCAGGTGTACCGTTCCATACATGCCTGTGCTTGCATTACAGCTCAGAACATACTAGAGATTGTAATACCTCCGGGGGCACATCTGCCAGGGGCAATACGACCAGTGGTGCGCCCCCGAGAAGCCCTAGACATCCGCCTATGTGGTACCATTCCGGTAATCCAGCTATGGCTGCTGTGAGGGGATGCATGTGCCATAGTTACCACACTCTCCTGGTCAATGCCAACTGTATGCTGTCCCTCAGCTACGGCCATTGGTGATGAGGGATGTATTGGCAGTATGTGTGTGCGCATAGATGGGGTTGACCGTTGTGTACTGTTGATTGGTGGACGAATGACAGACCCTGTCAGACCTTCCTGTGCCACAATACATGTCTCATCATCTCCTCTATTAATGGCAGTGACATCAGGTTCCCTGCTGCATTCAGCCACCCCTAACTCAGCACCTGTGGAAGGAAGACAGGAAACACACTTTACAATCTGTACATGATGTTAGCACACATGCACACATGCACACATACACACATGCACACATGCACACATGCACACATGCACAGAAATACACTGCTCACCACAGCACATACACACACGCACACACACCAGCAATCCAACACATACACAACAGTGGGTGATGGTGGGTGACAGTATCACAGGGCAAACAGTTACCACACACGTGTCAGCATGCAGACCATGTGTTGCTCAACACCATGTAGTGCAAGTGTAGACAGCCCTATCTAATGACATTATACATGGCTTTGATGCACGTGTGTAGTTGTTCAGTGATTGGCTACATCCTGGAATACAGTGTTTACATGGACACAACATTGCTGTGCAAGTATTATCTGCTCTGCAATGTCATGTGCACCATCACTCAATGGTATACATACCACGGCTGCATGCGTTATCTGTGTGATACATAGATTGCCATGTCTGATGACAGTGTCTGTGTCCATAGCACATAATGGTGGGCACAGGTGTAGCAAATGCATGCAATGTACAGACATGGGATGAGTGGTGCATGTAGACGTGAAGGAATCCCAATGCATGACATGGACATTGTACAGTTGTTATGGTGAGCGTGGGACATATTGCAGATATTTCGGTGCCAGCCATGACATGGCATGCTACATGACTGCAACATTAAACACCACACATACCCAATGTGTGTCATGTGACCTATACACCCAATAACATTCCAGGACATATATGTGACTCTTTGTACAGATGGCAACTGTTGTGCAAAATGTGTATACTAGCATATGTAAGCACACACACAACATGCTATGCATGGTGTGTATAGGTGCATATGTTTGCACACACAGAACAATTAGGTGCACAGCAAAGACTGCTATGTGTAATACTGTGGTCACTGTAACCGGATGGGGTGTAGTACCATGTGCCATCATCATCATCATGCATCTTGTGGTCACTCATGGCTACTACTGTGTGACAGACCACTGCCTAGCATGCTGTACCTGAACTGCAGTGCCATGGAAACGTTCATTATTACACAGCCACTTTATACATGGGTGTATGAGGTGCCCAGTAGGGAGCATTGCCTAACATGACTGTGTTATGTGTTGAAGAGTGTTGCACAGCCCCATGATAGGCCTCTACCCCTGAGGTACATCATGTGTGTGTGGATGACATGTGGGATACTGAAGTGTGATCTTACAGCGGGTGTGTGGTTATGCCATATGTAGCATGACTTTGTGTTCTGAGCGTGATAAATGTGTTATGTTGTGTACAGGTGTTGCAACTATGCCTATCCAATGTGCAGTGCTGGGTTGCCCCAACTGTGTGTCATGCTCTGTGTATTGCATGTCATTGAGGCAGCTACTGACATTACTGAGCTGTGCAACTTCTCACAGCAAACATGCACGGCATGCATTATGTGTAGGTGTGTTACGTGTACATGGCCTACACCTCACCTATGACATGCATATTTCATTACCAACATTGCAGGTATAACACACTCACCAGCATGGATTGGCTGCCCTGCTGTCACACCAGAGGGACCTACGAGAATATGAGAGGGTTCGTCAGTGGCCACAACTGCAGTACAACAACAGTCAGCAGTCACAGGTGTAGGGATATTATTCAAACTATCCGTATTGCACAACACTAGGCAGCGGAACTGCTAAACACACAGTACACATCTCACGTACACATAATCTAACAATACAGTTAACTGTAGTCTACCGATAGGACATGTTACCTGCTTGCTCCAGGTGGATGTGATGGGTGGCTCCGGCCTCCATTGCAACACATTTCAGAGGTTGATGTAGCTGTTGTGCAGGAGCCACCATGCTTAGGAGCAGCTCCTCTGCTCTGGTGAGGGGGGGATGAATGGCCACCCCAACACCTGTGGCAAGCTGCTGTCTTTGGATATCAGACGCACGCCACTGGACTTGTCTAATTAAATCACTGCAGTGATGGCGTACCTGCTCATATGTCCAGTTATGCATGCCCATCTCATTTACCCAGCGAACAAGTTCTTGCCACAGTGCAGTCCACTCCTGCTGGTGCTGTCTGCTTCTGGAGAACAGCATTGTGTACCACTGCAATAGGCTGTCGAGTATCACCTCTTCCTCATTCGCTGTGTACGCTGGGTTGCGTTGGTGGGCCATCTGGCTGAAAAAGATATGAACAATATGTGTGAGAGTGTCTTGTGGCACACTTTTCACCTTTACCCACAGATATCACTTTACTGACATATATACCATCCTATTATCTGTCAGAGGTTACACACATTCAATACCACTTATTGGTTCTCAGGCCACAACTAACTAACACTGCCTGGCAGACTCTATGTATCACACCACTATACAACAGTACCCGGCACACTGTTTGTGACACATTGCACAACCTTAAGACAGGGGTGTATGTCACACCAATGCAAGAACAAAGATGTCATCGATTGCAGTGGATGTAAAGTACAGGTACAGTAGTACCAATCAACCACCCTAGTCATTGATGCCATAGCCCTGCCTAACAGATGTGTCCAGATGTTACTATAGGTGGCATACTGCTGTGACAGACTATATATGTTGCTGGATACACATGTTTACCCTGTAACACACATATGGTTGCAGCCATTGTACAGGCATAATCACACACACATCAGGCAAACATACAGTCCACCACTGTATGCCAACACAGATGAGCATTACATGTGTACTATACGGTACTGTGTGCCACTACTTACACACCCTTAGGCATGCATTCTGTCCTCTGTGCAGACTACAGGAAACACACATGACAGTGTTTCCAAGCAATGTGAACACACACCATGCTGTGCTGTTTAGGCCTACAGCTTCAGGTAGTACTACAGTTCATATTGGTGATGGATTCACCAGCAGTACCACTCACTAAGCATACATGTATTGCTTTAGCCTACAATGAGACACCACATTCATCAACGGAGAACTACGTCACATCGTATGCCATACTACTATGTCTGCCTAACAGTACATTACACATCAGTTGCTGTCCTCACAGCTAGGATAGGCACTACCATGTCAGATACAACATCACACTAAGCTATCACACCTTTACAGACCTTGCACACATTCAGCGTTACACTTATTCAATCTCACATAGCAGCTATTGCATTAAGTACATGTGTGAGTGCATAGTGTTATAAGTAGGTAATATGCTATTGGCCTTAGGGCCTACAGCAGCCTAACCATATGCTACCCTGGCCTTTGACACACATGTATTTTGATTTCACTTGCCCCTGCCAACCTGAACCACAGAGGTGTTTTTTGGGGTGTATTACCAATCTCCCACACAATCATCAGGGGTATTTATAACAACTGCTAAGGAGGAGCCTTGTTTGCTATTGCTATGCGGTCTATTCCGGTGTAAGACATATTTCTGAGATGGGAACCTATCCCTCCAGCATGTGCTGTTTAGTGAGCTGACAAGGTTTAGGGCCCTAGAGCATGTATTCCGGAGGGATTGTGATATGTTGCCATGGTGGTTGTCACCCAGCTATGGGTGTGACATACCTCTGTATGTGCGGCAAAGGTCACCTCTGTGTGGCCAGTATGCAATACAGTGTAGTTGTGGCTTTGTGAGTCAGTCTGCATAAGGCATCTGTTTGCAGCCAGTATTACCCTTTGGGAGGTCTGTGTGTGGCCTGTTCATCTGGTGTGGTTGTCATGTGAAGCACATACCACACAGGGCATTGTGATGAGTAGAAGGGAACTCTACCCTATACTTCCATAGATGACACACATGTTGTCATGACAGCATACCACACAGACAGATTACAGGTGTAGTGTTGCACTGTCTTCATCAAAGCAGAGGCTACTGTCCACCTGTGTCCCATGTTCCCTTATCACACCTTCACTGTTAAGTAGATCTCTACCTATGTGGTAGTTAATGGGTACACTGTTTTGGGAAGGTGGAATGGCACTGCAGTATCAACACTTGTCTACAGTCCATGCCTTGGTCACCACACACCTGTTGCGGTACATATGACCCCATGTCTCTCTGTCTCTCTCTCTCACTCTATATGCATATATATATATAAATATGCATATCTATACACATACATGTACACATGGATGTGCATATAAGCACATGTACAGTCCATCTTTCATGGTGGGGATATCACTTATGCAACAGTTGTTAGATGAACAGGTATGTGATTAAATTGCACAGTGTTGTGCAGAATGCATGTGGGTGTCCTCAGCCCTTGTAGCATTAGCAGGCCTCACTGGCTGTAACACAGCAGATCTGACAAATCTGTCCCACAGCATTTAACCACCACATGACATATTATCAACACGACCACAGCTGGCCTTAGGCATAGGCCAACTGGGCGGCCGCCTAGGGCGCCGCTCTAGCAGGGGTGCTTTTCCACTATTTATGTGGTGTAGTAAGACAAGGATGGGGGCACCAGGAAGTGTAGTAGGGGGTGGTGTGGAGCCCTGTTGCCTAGGGCACCAGTTGACCTAAGGCCGCTCCTGCGCACTGCATGCTGTTTTCATGACCACACACTATGACCTACATGGATATATGCACATATCAACCTTCACTGACAGATATCTGTCCACCCTTCACTAACAGTTGCAGTATGCCCCTTGACCTATGCACATGTACAGATACAGATAGATACATACTGCTGCCACACATGGATGATTTGCAGTGTGTAGAGTACTCTTCAGGAACATCTACAACATGCCAACACATACATGTGAGTTACATACCTTACCTTTGTATTTCCCTGCTCCGTGTGTTATGGTTTTGTAGTTTGTTTGTTTTTTATTGGTGGTTTGTTTTGGGTTTTCTCCCTCTATTTAACTTTCTGTCTCAGTTTCTCACTCTGCTCTGATTCTGTCTCAGTCTGTGTCTGTGTCTGTCTCTCTCTCTCTCTCTCTCACTCTCCATCTCACAGCACCTGCAATGATATAATTGCATGTGTAGACTGCAGGTACAGCCTGATTTTCTAGGTATCTGCACTTGTGCATGTGACAGCCTCTGCACCAATTGCTGCCCACCATCCAGTAATTGCATGCAGCCTGCTGTTTGGTGATTGCATTACTCACTGTGATTGCAGCCCACTGCTATAAAATGCTATGTTAGGTAGGCATAGCCCTTTCAGATTTCCAAGGTGGGGCCCATGCTTGTTTGCTCTGAACACCGTTGTGTCAGTCTGAAGGTTGGTGTATGTCTCTTATCTGATGCTAGGGTTGTAGCCAGTTATATGCATGCTGTACTCAAATCTGAATGTTGCTGCTTCCAGTACACACATCTCAGTGTAGACATGTACGCACCCCTCCAAATGCTAACACAGGATACATGGGAATATGTACTTTTTTCTCACTTACACAATTAACTGCCATACAAATGTGGTTAATGCACTGTATTCCTGTGGCCAGTATTTATCCTGGTCTGATATTGTGTGGTGTTTGTAAGGTGCTACTGTAACATTATTCCCTGCTAGGATGGCTGGTTCTCCTTTCACAGTCATGTCATGCAATTCCACAACCACTGCTGGTAAAGACCCACAGAAAAGGATTTGTGTTATACCATTCCTAATTTCCATTTACATTCCCTCATTGTAATGCGTGATATATTTATTTCAGAACCAAGTTATTTGTATATCTGTTGTGGCTTAGTGGTAATTCATGCAGTTTATTGTGTCAATGGTCTGGGGTTTGAGACTGGCAGAGTTTTTTTTCTTTTGCTGCTCAGCAGAACAAGGGCCCTGCCATAGAGTGACTTAGGCACTTTTAAGCAGTTGTAAGTGGGTTGCGCGATGCTTAGCGATGCATAGCTAAGCGTACACATGCGCACACTCACTTATATGTTAAGTATTATTCCATATACTGATTTAAAAAATAATACGAAAGGGAGTGGTGGGTGTCGAACCGTGAATGCCTCTTCTTTGTGCAAATGCTCTACCATTACACTATTGCTATTTAGTGTGATTTGCATAAACATTCTTTCTTATGCTCTTCCATGTCAGAATTGCTAACTGTAGCAAAGCAATGGGCACACCCGCGCACACACGTGCAAATACGGGCAGCTATTTTGGGAATTTAAAAAAAAATTAATGTTATGCGTTTTAGAACTGTGATGGTGGTTTACAATATCAGACAGTGAGGTGTTGGGTGCAGGGACATTTGAGCAGACTTGCTCTTGTTTATTTGCTTTTATTTTAAACACTTGCAGGGGCGTGGACATTTAGACTGATCGGCACTCGGACATGCCCCCTGCTTTCTTACACGGTCCATGTAAGACTTGTGTTTGAGTCAGCATGCCCTCATGCATATTCATGGCACGCTGATGTCATACCGTTCAACTGCAGCCTCCAAGTAAGACTTATTAAGTCTTACACAGAGGATTCATGAATCCAGGGGAGAGTCTTCTAAAGTACTTCTTACTGGGCTTTATTCGCATTTGTTCAGGTTTTATTGCTGACCCTTTATCAATTCCCAAGTATTTATGCACTCCCTCTTGCTCAAGTTTTTTATATCACATTCTTGTCCCAAACTGATGTTTTCCTGGTGTTGCAGTTTTCCTTTTCTAAAGGTTGCTTTTGCACATTTATCAAGACCAAATGACATTCCAGTATCATCTGAAAAAAGTTTTGACAACCTGCAGCTGTGCTTTCATTTCGTCATCTGATCTGTTCATCATACAGTTTTAAATCATCGACAAAGAGAAGATGAGGGGTCATTAGACTTTGTTGTTTTCTAGAAGCCAAATTGTAGCCATGGCCTAAGCTTTTAAGTAAACAGCTTAATGGATTAATGGCAAGGCAGAATAGCAACAGTGACAGAGAGTTACCCTGGAATATCCATCTTTGGATTTTATCCCTGGGATAATAATCTGTCCTTTATCATGGCTTAATTGCAAAGTGGTCTGCCACTGTTTCATGGTTACTATAATGTAATCAATCAGTGTAGGGTGCATCTTATACATTTTTAAGCATTTTTATCCATGAATGTGGGATAATCTCAAATGCTTTTTGGTAGTCAATCCATGCCATACTTGGATTCTTCCACTTCTTACAGTTCTCCACTATAACTTTGTTTAACAACAAATTATTCTTTGTTCCATATGACTTTCTTTTATTGCCCTTTTGTTCTACTGCCATAATTGAGTTTTCTTCTAAATGACTATAAACCCTGTTGGCGTCAATTCCTGTATATAGTTTATACGTCGTCGGAAGACAAGTTATTGGTCTTTAATTTTTAGGGTAGCTTGCAGGTTCACTCTTAAGAAAGAGCATGGTTTTTCCTGTTGTTAACCAGTGTGGTGTTTGTTCGGGGTGTCCATATAAATAGTTCTTACTCATGGCTAGATCCTCATGCAAAGAAGTTAATACTTCAAGCCAAAAGTTAGGTATTGGACCTGGGCCTGGGGTTTTCCAGTTAAACTCTTTTCTTAACTTTGTTTCAATCTCTCTGGCTGTTATTTCTCCCCATTTCATATCCTGTACCTTTAAACTTCTTATTCTTTCTTTTACTTCTTCTATCCATTTAGCATCTTTGTTATGTTCCATAGGATCTTCATAGATACTTCTCCAAAATGTATCTACTTCCTCTTTTTTGGCAGTCTTTCAATTCCTTTTACCTTATTTCCCAATTCTCTAAAAAACTTTTTGGGTCATCAATAAATTGCTTATTGTGTGCTTTTCTCTTATATTTATCTTTGTATCTTCTAAGTCTTTACACCTGTTTTGAAATTTTTAGTTTGTTATCTCCAATGGTGCATAATAGATCCTGGTCTGCTCTAATACTGCACATTGCTTTTATCACATCTATCTTTCTTAGTATTGTTGTTGATCTATTCCCTCTTCTATAATCTTCTAACAATGACACTTTTTTGTCTTAGCTGCTTTACAGTTTTCTCTATTTGATATTTCCATGATGGTATTCGCTTTCACCCCATCTTTTCCCTTGCTACCCTGTGCTCCTATGGTAGAACTTTATCAGTTATTAATTTAGCAGCACAGTAATATATTCTTTTTATTACTGTTATATCATATGGATCTCTTTGGACAGTCCTAATTACTGTTAATTTATTTTATCAAGCTTCTGACTTTTGGGGTTTTATTAACTTTCTGCAGTCTATTTCTCACATTGATTTTGATATATCTGTCTTTGTCTATTAAATCAATCAACTCTTCTCTTAACTCATTTTCTTCCATACTGAGTGTACATCCCTTGTTTTCTGTTTCATGCAGGCATTCTATAGAAAGTTCTATAGCAGCTTCCTGTGGCACATTCTCTTCAATTTCATCCTGTGTCTTCTGTTGTTCTGTCATATGGGACCTCACTGGCCTATCACTCCTCAACATTGACTGCATCAGAGTTTCCAGTTTCCTGTTCCTTTCCTTGCTGTCTAGCTTCAAATGAACATTTATACTGCTTTCCTGTGGAAGGCTCCAAATTATCTTGCTATGTCACCTGACCAATTGCTTCCTGTTCCACTGGTTTCTCCTTAATTTGGATATCCATCGCTCTATGCTGTTGTGGTGCTTTCTGTATTCGATTTTCTACACTGAATCCTTCTCTTTGCAGCTGTTCCATACCTCAGTTTTATATTTCTTTGGCTTCTCCATTACTACTCTCTTTTTCTACTTTTCCTCTTAGTCTTATTTTTTGTTTTGTAAAGTTTTCCATATTCAGATTCCTTTCCCTATATTTTTCTTCAGATATCTTTGGTGTTGCTCTTTTTGTATTAGTTCATTTTGCTTTCTCCTTTGCATAAATATTACACCATATTAAATCTCTTTTCCTTTCCCATATCCATATTTCTTCTTCACATGTCTCTTGATATTCTTGCTTTTCCTTATTCTGGGGACTCACTTCATCATACTGTGATGTAGTCTGTTTTAGAACTTCTACATTAAATCCTTCACTTCACAGACACTCCATAACTTCAACTTCTATTTCTTTAACTTCTGCTTTACTAATCATCTTTTCTACATTACATCTTTGTGCTATTAATCTTTTTATTGTGAAAATTTCCTTATCTGGATGCCTTTGCCTGTATTTCTCTTTGAATATCTTTGAGACTGCCTTCTCTATATATTAGTTAACTTGGCTTTCTCATTTGCATAAATATTGCACCATATCAACTCTTTCTTCCCATGTTCATATTTATTTTTTATATTTTTCAAATATCTCCAGGTTTTGTTGTTTATATTTTCTCACTTCCTCAGATGCTTATTTTTCCAAAGAGACCAAAGTTTCTTGATCTATATACTGTTTTTCAAAAGTCTGTAGTATTAATGAACACAATTTTTTTATTTGAAGATTGTGATAGTTTTTCCTGAGGAAGTATTTTTCTTTCCTCTAATTTCTCTCTTAATCATTTATATATCTTGTGTCTGGAAATTCTGGGCTTTTTACATAGTAGTAACAATACATAATTTCTTTCTTATCCTCAACAGTCTACTCTATCGTCTTTATGGCTCTTCTTTGGCCAATCATTTTTTGTCTTTTTTGTGGACGGGGGGGGGGGCATCCTCCCCCTGAGCCTGGCCTGGCCCCATTGTAGGAATGTTTCCATATTTTGAGCATTCTACACTGTCATTTTTTCCAGTCCTGGCACCAGTGGGCCTACGAGGATTGGGCACTTTTTTATCCTGGGTCTTGTGCACCAAGATTTTTTTATTTTTCATTTACTTCTGTCCATGATATATTCTATATAAATACAGTCTATATACCAGTGTCACCTTGGTGAGATTTTGTGAAAAAGAGGGTCCACCTCGCAAAGGTACTCACCAAGACATGAGAATGAATTCAGTATCAGCACTACTACTCTCCTTTGCTTGCTGAACTTTCATCTTTCCTTCAGGACCCCTGGTCTGAACTGTGTACGTATTGCAGTGAGAGTGTATAGTCTTGTCCCTTCATCAATCATCGCATATCATTACACCTTGTCATTGTGTGTGGTCTGTATAGCAGTGAGTCAGCTCTTACAGTCCATGCATATGCACTTGGTGATACTGTATAGATCACTCCAATAGCCTTGGTCTTGGCCACAATTACCATTCAGCTACTAGGCCAATCACATAGTAGAATTTGTCACCCTTTGTTGTGGGCCTTACAGTAGCTGTGAAAGAGATGGATTGTGGCAAGCAGAACTACCGTGCGGTCTGCCCTGAAGGTCCCATAGGTGTCACAGCTGTGTCAGACTGTACCAGGAGTGTGTGTGTGTGTGTGTGTGTGTGTGTGTGTGTGTGTGTGTGTGTGTGTGTGTGTGTGTGTGTGCGTGGGTGTGCGTGTGTGTGTGTGTGTGTGTGTGTGTGTGTGTGTGTGTGTGTGTGTGTGTGTGTGTGTGTGTGTGTGTATCAGGAAACATAATACTGCAGGATATTAAATCACATATGTTGTCTTCCCCTCAAAAGTGAACACAGGGGTTGGTGTCCCTCCCCCTCACAACCTGATGGCAGTCAATTAGCGGACTCCCATGAGGATGGTGATCATAGTGAGGTACAGGTGGGGTTGTTGGCACTTGAATCCATGCCATTGTTTTGTATCCCACTTTCAACCACCATGTCCCTGCACACAGTCAGTATGCCCATACATACTCAGTCCGCAGCAGCCACAGATAATAGACAAGTTAAGGGTGGTGGCATGGAACAGGCTAGTGTGTTGAGTATGGCAAGTGTGAGTGTAGACAACAGGCATAGGCAGAGAGCAGGTGAGGTCACACACAGGCCGATGGACGGGGTGCTCAACAGAGGACTGCTGCCCATCAAGTGCCTGTCACAAGTGCCACAGCAGGTGTCAACAGATGCATGTTATGGTCCATCATGGAGGCACATGCGAGTGCCGACTTCAACACCAGACAGATGTTCAGGGTCATGAATGAAACAGTCCCTGCCATGCGTGATGACCTCCACAGCATTTGTGATGCCATACTTCATCTTTCTGATGTCGTAGATAGACAGTGGGGTAAGACATTGCCACTGCTTGAACATGTAATGTCTGTGCTTGAGCATGTGGTGGGAGTAGGGCATCGGCCAGTTGGATGTAGGTCAGCAACATGATCAGCTGCAAGCCCATGTGGCCATGCAGATTCACAGTCCCATAGTGGCAGTACCAACAGCACTACCAGAGGGAGGGTAATGTCCACACAACAACAGAGCAGACCATAGGCACATTGTCCTGGCCAGTCCTATCAGGGATACATCTGGAAAGCAGTCACCATCAGGGAGTAGTACTGCATCTGTCCTTGGACCTGGTGGAGCCATTAATACTCCTGGCAGAACCAGTTACCATGTCCCTGCCAGGAGACAGTGAACTGTACATCCTGCCATGTACGACTGATGGTTGTCCAACATAGCCCTGTGTTGGGCATCCACATTGCTTGATGGTGTGCAGACAAACACTCACACATCCGTATCACAGGCCAGTCACCACCAGACACGCAGAGCTCCTCTGCACGGCCCAGTTGAATATCACCCCCTCAGGAGACACACACACACACACACACACACACACACACACACACACACACACACACACACACACACACAATGTCAGCCATTTGATCCAGCTTAGGCCTCTGGCAATCCAACACAACACCCCGTGCATGTGATGATACTTGTGCCACAACCCTGTTATCTAGTACATCGGTGCACTGACATGCTCATATGGGTCTGATACCTATAGTACAGCGTAGCAATGTCATGCTGTGTAAGCTGCTGTCTGCTGGTGTAGTTATGGGTACACATCGATGTATATGTACCTTGTTAGCCATGATGCACTATCGCTGTTAGTACTGCTGACTGACTGTAGTGTCATGTACTGTATTCTGGTTATGTTCCAGGTGTCTGTGTGTCTGCAGGCTGTGGGCCTGCTGACAGTAGCAATTATGAGTAAGGCAGAGTGGAAACACAGTGACCTTTTCATAGCCTAGGTACAGCTGTATTTGTGCATGTTTACCAGGTGTGTTTACATGCAACAGTGTCTGAGGGGCAATTGTGGCAGACAGTGTGGCTTTGGATACATACCCTTGACACAGCCACCTAGCCTTCATACATGTCACCTGGGTGTTCTGTAGGACCACAGGCTTACACATTTTAGTGAGGTTACTTGAGTTCTGACACTAGGTCCCTCACAAGCTTAGCCATTACTTTAACTGCAACAGATTTGGCTATCAGCACCTGTTGCCCCTGCCATTTCTGTTACATCCACTTGACCATCATTCAGTTGATGAGAGTATGCCTGTTACTGTGTATGACTGGTTTGGGGTATGTATTCCTGACACAGTTCAACCTGAGTTCGTCTAACCTGACAATCACCAGCATGTGCGTCTGCTGTCTATATGCATGTCTGGTCTCTCATGCTGGTAGTGCACACAGAGTCATAGTCCTGTACATGGGGCAGCTGACTAAGGGCTGAGCACATCCCCTACCTGCACAGTCTTATGAACGATAGTGCTATATACATAACACAGATAGCACAGCAGTACTGTAGTGTGGCAGTCTGCCACTACTGTTGAAGTGGGTGACAATTGCAGGGGCTTTTAGGATTGGCAGTGGTGGGTTCAGAGGCCCTTAATATAACAGAACCATCTGACACATACACACGCACACCCTCTGCATGGGGACATGCATTGAAACACACATGCACATGGAGGTAATACTTATCGGAGTGGATGACCTACCAATCTATTAATGTACAATACACAGTGATATGACCATCGCACAATAGTGGCTTGGTGTTAGAAACTGTGTAAGTGTGCTTGTATCATGGATTACACCTGTATGGGCTGACACTAGGTTGGCAATGGGGGAGTTCACAGGGTGGAATAGGCACACAAAAAGGTATAGCCATCACATACACACACTGAAGACAGCCACAGGGGCTGTGCATATAGAAACACATGCACAGTTGCCAATAGACATATTAGTAACCTTATGTATCCACTTGTATATACTATCGTGCAGTGTACACATGACATGCTCCACATAGATGATGTGCCTGGGACATAACACACAACTTCTTACAACAGTTAATTTTGGGAATGCCTTTATGTATGGTGTTATAACCCATCAGATATAGCAATTGGTCTCATCTGCTGGTCCTATAAACCTGCAAAAGTGATAGAGTGACAGACTTTGTATCAGCATGATGTGTCAGTCAGGTACGATGTCTGATATTGGCATGTGTGTCAGTACAGTAACTGTGACTTATATGGAAATGATATCACAGGAATGCTCATTGTCTCGAGACACAGACCACATATAGGTGCAAACATATGGATAGCCCATGTACATCTGTACAGATGACTGGTATGGGCTGTATAGTGTTACATGGTGCATGTGAGGCAGATGCCATTAACAGGGTCTTAAAGTAATTTTCATGGGTAGGGGGTCAACAGGCCTTACAATGGTATAACCTACACACACAACAGCCACAGAGGCTATGTTTCACACACACTACTATAGTTGTTGGTATTGAGGTTAGAACCCCCAACCCATATAAGGTATTTCCACTATATAGTATTCCACAGTTATTGCACATGTCCCAGAGCTTAGAGAGATGACAAGTGTATACAGGTACATCTAAGGTGAATGACATCAGCAGGCCTTGTAAAGTAGGGCAACGGGACATGTTCTTTCCGGTACACACCTCAAAATAGTATAACCCACACCCCCAGAGGATATGATTCTCAACCAAACACACACACACACACACACACACACACACACACACACACACACACACACACACACACACACACACACGGATGATGTGAGTCTCACACACACATGCAGTATCACAGCTGCCAGTATTGAGTTTACAACCCTGTTTATCTAGTTATGTGTACTAAAGTTTTACACAGATATCACACATGCCACAAAGCTTATATGATTTAACAGTGTTGCAAGATATGTCTAAGATGATTACAGCAAGAGCTCTTGTAAAGTATTTAAATGGGAAATTTACTGGGTGGGAAGTGCATCAAAATATATTACCCTACAAACATACACATACCTTCACACACACACACACACACACACACACACACACACACACACACACACACACACACACACACACACACACACATTTGACACTACTGAGTGTAAAAACCCTGCCTACCTAGTTATCTGTACTATACTGTTACTTAGTTATTACACATGCCAAGGAGCTTATAGGGCTGATTGCTGTCCAAAGGTACTTATAAGAGCAATGACATCAGCAGGACTGCTAAAGTAGGGCAATGGGAAGTGGTGTGGGTGGGAACATCCTCAAAATACTTCAGGCTACAAACATACATACTTACAATCTCTTGTACATGCAGTTATACACACACATTTGCCAAAACTGATAATAGAACCCCTACTTATCTAGGTATTGGTATTATAAAATTACACAGTTATCACACTGGCTACAGTGCTTACAGAACTGACAAGTGCCCAAAGGTACTTCTAAGGTGAATTACATCATCAGGACTGTTAAAGCTGGGCACTGTGATGTGTACTGGGTGGGAAAGTCCTCAAAATACTTCAGACCATAAACCTACACACTTGCAAACTTTTGCACATACACTTATATACACACACACACACACACACACACACACACACACACACACACACACACACACACACACACACACACACACACACACACACACACACACACACACACATGTGCCAGACCTGAGAATAGAACCCCTGCCTATCTAGTTATTTTTATTTATTATTTATTTATTTATTTTAATTTTGTTAACTGGGAAAGTCCAACTGGACACAGGTCCTTTTTCAGCGGAGGCCAGGGGAGAAAAGCTCCAGATACAGTACAGGTTAGGATTTCATTACATCTAATACAATCAGCATGCAATAGTAATACAATACAATCCAGCATGCATTAGTCTAATATTAACTTTATTTTAACAATACAATATACAGGTATATTATAGACTCATTTCAGCATGTGGTAGGCAGAGCTATACATTTTGGTAGTTCATTTCAGCATGTGGTAGGCAGAGTTTTACAATTTTGGTATTTGGTTAATAAGCAGTACAATGTTAAATATTAACTTCTTGCTATTAGGACTATATACAAGTTTGTTTCAGAGTCATTTCAGTATATTGTTGGCAGAATTTTACAATTACTGGCAGAATATAAATTTGCAGTACATTGAGAGATTGAGAGTAGTACAGTATTGGGAAAAACATTACAAGAGTTTTGTGTAGCAGTGGTGGGTGTATGTTGTGTATCTAGTAGTTTGACAGATTAGAAGTCACATGGTATCTGAGAGAAAAGGAACAAAAGGTTTTAGTAGGAGTACATTAATAAAAGTCTGTGTGCTTGGGGTAAGCAGGTCAAACTTGCATACCTAGTGGTAGTAATAGTTGATAATCAACAGATGCAATCCTGCATTTAGCAACATTTTTACTATAGTGTTATGCAGTTATCACATGTAGCACAGAGCTGACAAGTCCCCAAATGTACTTCTAAGGTGAATGACATCAGCAGGACTGCAAAAGTTGGGCACTGGGATGGGTACTGTGTGGGAAAGTCTTCAAAATACTTAGGTCTACAAACATGCACACACTTATATACACACATTTGCCAGAACTGGAAATAGAACCCCTACCTATCTAGTTATTTGTACTATATTGTTACATAGTTATTGCATGTGTGATGGAGCTTATAAGACTAGGGTTGTGCAAAGGTACTTCTAAGGGGGATGGCATCAACAGGACTGCTAAAGTAGGGCAATGAGAAGTGTTTGGGTGGGAAATTTCTCAAAATACATCATCCTATAAACATACACACTTACACACACTTGTATACACAAATTTGCCAAAACTGGGAATGGAACCCCTGCCTATCTAGTTATTTGTACTACACTATTACATAGGTATTGCACATGACATGGAGCTTATAGGGGTGGGGTTGTGCAAAGGTACTTCTAAGATGAATGACATCAACAGGGCTGGTAAAGTGGGACACTGGGAAGTGTACTGTGTGGGAATGGTCAAAAACTGTTTTGCCTACAAACAAACACATACACACACTTACTTTTGCCAGGACTGAGATTAGAACCCCTACCTATCTAGTTATTTATACTATAATGTTACACAGTTATTGCATGCACTACAGAGCTTATAGGGCTGACAGGTGTCCAATGGTAATTCTAAGGTGAATTGCAGCACCAGATCTTGTGAAGTAGGGCAATGGGAAGTGTACTGAGTAGGAACAGCCTCCTAATACTTAGACCTACACACACACACACACACACACACACACACACACACACACACACACACACACACACACACACACACACACACACACACACACACACACACACACACACACACACCCCTCACCTTCATGTTGGAACATGTGACTGGTTACAACTGGTATGCCACTTTCTGCAGCAGAATATCACTTTATGCCATTCAGGGTATCCGTGTGTGTGACTCACTCTGCATGTGTCCCCCTGTCTCTCTCTCTCTCTCTCTCTCTCTCTCTTTGTCACTGTCTGTCTCTCTCTCTTCCCCACATCTAAGTGTGTGTATGCTTCACATATTAGCTGCTGCCCATATATATGTCTGTGTATCACATGCAACAGATGCAGATATATCACATATGGGCCATCCTGTCTGATGGGTGTATGCAGGGACAGTTAAGGTGTGCATAGCTGTCTGTATGCAAAAACATATGTACAGAACACAGTTATATAGTCCAATGTGGGTTCCAACATGGCCTGTGATTCTCTAAGTGGAGGAGCATTCCCAGTGTGACCTTCTATAGTCAGAGTGGGACTCCATTCCAGAAATTGGTGTACTCCAGTCCAGGGTTTTGTGTGCTACAGCCATACCTCTCAAAAGTAAACAGGACTTTACTACAGATACTGAATTTGTTTTAACAGACAATTTCTGACATATCTGAAGTCTGACACTGCAATGTATTGTGTCATTACCTAATGACAGATATCCTCAGATCATCACAGTGCTTTACCAGAGGAATACAAGATGTATGATGCACAGACCAATATTATGAGCCTGACTATAGACATTCCTGCCCAAAAAGGCCAGTTGAGAGGTATGGCTATAGCTGGTTGACTGATGAATTGTGGTTTTTCTCGGCAGGTGCCTTCTTTGTGGAGTTTCCATATTCTCCTGTGTATTCCAAAGACATGCATCTGTCAACAAATGATAAATAAAAAAAAATATTAAAAAAAATGACGCTGTGTAAACAGACAAGCAACTTGGTGATATACTGGCTGGGGATCTCCTGCTTGTGTGGTATTCTTCTTACCTGAAAAGACATACCCTGGTATGGCCATACCTTACAACTGTACATTTTGTGGCAGATTGTCCACGTGTTTGTCTAGAGGTTTCATCCAGTCTACATAAACTTATGTTTTATGGCAAATTAGTTGCATATAATTGAAGAGTGACATTGCAAAATAATGACAGACATGAGTGTTTCAGACTTCATCACCTTCAGACACTCCCTGCTGATGCAAAACCCCTTATCTACCAACTTTCTCAGTATGTAAGGACAGTATTTACATGTGCCTATCATTGTGCCTTTGTCCCACTTTTATGTGTGACTTTGTCCAGATGTCTTGCTGTCAGAGGCTGGGAGGTATGAGTGTGGGTATGTCCATTATATGTGTAGTATATTCCACATAGCACAGTGACTTCCAGGTATGCCAGTGGCAGAGCAGTACAGAGTAATGTGATGAACCACTGACAGATGGTTGTGTATAGATTGGTAGTTTGCTATGACATTAGTAGGGTATTGGCCCTGAAGCCCTTATAACCCACACCGATGAGAGTGTAGCTCATGTTAAGACATGTCAGCACACACAGCCCCTGTCCAGCAGGGACACAGGTGGGATCACAGGATTGTATTTTGTGTTTCCTATGCACGTATACAGGAAGCACATCACAAGGGGGATTAAGGCACTTGGCTTGCTGTTGACAGGGTGTGTATTCCACAGATGGTGGAGTATGTGGTACACGTATCTGTCACACCAACAAGCCATAATGATATCACAACCCAGGTTGATGCTGCACCTACAGGTTGATGGAGTGGGCCTTGAATTCCAGATGTGCAACAGTCCCGTCAAGGCAGGGTCTGGATTGATTTGTATGCCAGACAGGGGTCACCTCAGCAGAGTCCATATGGAACTGGGTAGAGGGACAGTGCTATTAGCCTATCTGTGTAGGGTAGGTGTTTGGGGTAAGACCTTAGTGTTTGCAAGACCCTGGTGTGTGGAGTCTACATGGTTTGTGGTGTGTAGATTTGTGAAGTTCTCATGTGATTTCACCTCTGAGGTGTCCATTGCTTGGGTTTTATTTTGTTGCAGACCTCCACTTAATGGGTGTGTGTTGTGCATTTACAGGTGATTTTTACTTACTCCTTACACTGAATGGCATCTATGTTACTGCACAATCTGTTCTGGTGTGCACATTCTTTATTTGACTGGCCAGTGGGTCCCCTTCCCCTTATGTGTGTCTCTTTGTTCTTCTGTAGACCAGTCACAGGCTTTGGCCACAGTGGCTGCTGTTATGTATTCGTAATTCTGGTCTGGGTGGGGTACATGCCATTACATTGCACACAAGGTTGTGGACTTCACACCTCTGTATGTACCTGTTTAGCAGGCTGTCCATAATTGCAACACTCCATTTGCTGTGGTCCTTAAACTGTGTTGCTATATGTTATTATGAGGCTACATGTGGGCCTAGCTGTCATACCATCACAGATGAACATCTGCACAGGCATAAGTATGACAGTCAGACATAGACCCACACATGGGGACAGGGTGTTAATAATGTTCTGCCAAGTATAGACAATTGGGAGTCCAGTTTGATAATTGCTTGTTTGGTCTTATGGTTTTCATGTCTGCTTCCCCACTGACTGCCATTGCTGTTTTGACATGACCCTTTCTGGTTTTCCAAATAGTCAGCATCAAATGCAATGTTAGGACAAGCAGAACAGATAAAGACATGAAACAAAAAAGTCCAAAAACCACAAAATCCAAGAAAACATTCAGCAAATGGAGTCCTCTCCAAAAATATTTATTGCAGATAATTCAAATCATATGGAAAGCAAACAAAAACTCCACCAAGTGAGGATTAAGCCACCATAAGCGCTTTCGTCCCCAAAAGTACACATTAATATGAAACTTCATCAGATGGCAGCAAAAAGACATAATATCCTTTAAATACATTTGTTGTGTGACATCACTTCCCCCAGAAAGACAAATAAAGAAAAAAAAAACACAACTCATGCATTTTAAAAGTCAGTAATTATGAATAATCAGACCATAAAAACTATATATGTATATATGCATGCATCTCCTACAAAGCAACAAAAAAAAGCAGTAAAAATAAAAAAATTAAAAGTTAATAGAAAAATACATCCTACAAGCAACATGTATAGCACTATCATTTAAAATAGCTTAAACAGCTCTGTGCCTTGCATTTGCTCAAATACAACCAGCAAACCAAACAGGGAAAACCAAAATAGAAAACCTATGTTAATTGTCAATGCAGTGCTTTTAGTTTTAGTAAACTAGGACAAGAAACACTATCATTGAGACCCGGCTAGCATGTAGCATTCAAACAGAGCTGCCACACTAGCTCCACTTTTTCTAATAAGTACTGCCAGGCCCCCCTCTTTCTGAACAAGGTATTATATCCAAAATAAAGAATTTAAATGTGTGGTCTGGATGTTGTGCAGTATGCCTAGCTAGGGCATTGAATTCAAACTTGTCCCTGATGTTCCTTACATGCTCACTTATTCTGACTTTAAGTATTCATTCATTTTTTTCCTATATAGAAACAAGGGCATGTATCACATATTGCACCATACACAACCCTCTCAGTATCACATGAGCCCTTAAATCGCAACCTTAGTTTAATATTATTGATTTTAACTTCATTATTCTCAAAAACAAAGGAACAAAATTTGCATCTCCCACATTTATGATTGAAACCAAATCCTGTACTATTCACATTGCACTCCAATATATTCTTTAGATTGTTACCCGTCTTACACACACAAATAGGTTTAGCACCAATGGAACCCCTAATGGCACTATCACTCATTAGAAGTTCCCAGTTTTTAGTCAAAATGTTAAGAACATTTTTAGTGTCATAAGCAAAGGTAGTGAGAAAACACACTTTTGAGGAACCCTGATTAAAGGCCAGATTAAAATTACAAATAGCTTCTGTGGAAGCGGCAGTATGGACCTCACCTATAATGTGATGTGGTGTTAGAGTATCAAGGTTTGATGGAAAAGTACTAGTCTGTGGATCTAAAATAGGCCAAAAGTGTCCATTCCTTCTTTTTTCAACTTTACTCATGTTATGTTCAGTGAGTTCCCTGGGGTAAACCCCTCTTACAAAACATGCGTTTTAAGTTATTACATTCTATTAAAATGTCATCCCACAGGTTCACCATTCTGGCCGCTCTAACAAATTGGCCCTTTACCACCCCTCATTTTTGAGAAAAGGGGTGGCAGCTCATGAAGTGGAGAAAACTGTTAGAATAGGTCTCCTTTCGGTGTATTACAGCCACAAATCTATTAAGTACATAGTCTTTTTTCAGCAAAACATCCAAATATGCTACACTAGTCTCTTCAATGGTGTGTGTAAACTGTAAAAAAGAGGAGGTAGCATTTATGTAATCCAAAAATGGATGGAGTAGGTCCTTGGGCCCCTTCCATAAAATAAAAGTATCATCAAGGAAACGGGTGTACATGTAGCAGTGTGGGAAAAAGGTAGACTGTCAAAAACCTCCTTTCCCATTCTAACATAACAATGTTAGCATATAACCCACCACATGCCACACCCATGGTCACCCCTTGATCTTGTAGATAGTATTTCTTATCAAATAGAACAAAATTGTTACGCAGCACCAAGTCCAATAAATGTACCAACATTATACACCTATCATGTGGTAGACCAACTGAAAAAAGATTCAAAAAAACATTCTGTACCTATATCATGTGGAATTACACTGTAAAGATCCTTCACATCGATTGTAATCAAAACATATGATTTATCAAACTTGGTTTCATTTATCTTCCTCAAAAAATCCCAGGAATCTTTACACAGCAAGTGTTCCCTTTTAAGAAACTCTTTTAGTTCAATATCTAGAAACCTTGCCATACGTTGTGTAATGGAAGCCCTCACATCCACAATAGGGTGCATAGGGGGCTGGCATAAATTCTTATGCATCTTGGGAATCCCAAAGATGACTGGTGTAACCGGAAATCAGTAGACAAAAAATGTAATTCGTCTATAGAAATAAGTCTTTCTATAAATAGGTCTTCCAAGTGCCCCCTAATTTTTCTATAAGCCCCATGCAAGTCATTTAAGGAGCTTTCTATATATGTAGGGGTGTCAATAATTTCATACATTTTCCTAATATAATCACTCTGATGCATTAATACAACACGGCCCTCCTTGTCGAGTTTCATAGCCATTATACATATGTTATTAGCAAGTAGTGATAATTCATAACCTTCTTCCTCACTTAAATTATTATTAATCATAGAGGTCAAACCACTTTTCTGGGTGCTAGGTAAGCTCTGATGTCAATTTCACAAACTTTTTAAAAAATGTCCAACAAGGGGTGTAAAGGAGGTTGTAAGTACTAGAGACTTTTATTGGGGGGATAACATTCTCAACTCCCTGAAAGAATAGATGCAAATTCAGTTTTCTCACATATTGTTTGAGGTCCATAATACTATCAACTACATTGACCAATTTAGAAGGTACAAAAGAAAAACCTTTTGCCAATAGATCACACAGGTATACATCTAACTGTAATTCTGTAAAATTATAAATTTTAAAATCCTGTGAGCTATTGACACTCACTGACAAGGGGGACAAATGGAAGACATTAAACATAGATACAGTGGTAGAAGGTATAGCACAATCAACAATATTAGACTCAAAAAATGTCAAACCCGGAGGTATTAAATCCCCCCCCCCCTACAGGACCTCTTGTAGTTCCCTCGTCCCAGATGGGGGTAGTTGTTCCTGTAACTTGGCCTCTGTGGTTAGATCGAATTGTTGACATTGGCCATCTGTTTGTTCTGGATGCGCTCCGATCTCCTTAGTGGAGGATACTCTTCCTCCTCTAAAAAAGAGTCATTCAAGCCATTAGCATCTTGCTCATGTTCACCAAAATCAACCCTGTCAATGTGAAATTGTCTACCAGGGTACCACTTCTGTGAACGGGGAGGGGGGGGGGTAGGCATTGTCTGCTCCATATTCATCCACATCCCCTAAGATCTTTTTAGTTTTCCTTTTCTTTATTACCTCCATTTCTTCCTCTATGGTATGAGAGATGCAGGTGTAATTAAACTGGTTAACAGGAAATTATATGTCTTGTGTTATTTTCCTGTCCAAATCATTTGCTTCATGACACAAGCTGTCCGGCTGCATATCATTGTATTTAATGACCGTTTCCATGTATTCTGTACCAAAACAGTCAAACAATTTAATTAAATCCCTATAGAAGGGAGAGTTAGCAACAAGGCCAGTCGGATACTTAAGCCTTTAGGGACAATTTTTTTGTTTATACATTCCCTAAAGTAACAGTTATCCATTTTCAAGCACTTAATCTTAAATAACACCCTGTCCAACTCATTTAAATCATTAGAAATGGACTGATTAGGTGTAACATTACTGCTGAATGAATCAAGACACTTGCCACTGTTGAGCTAGTCAGTTAAAGAAATGTCTTTGTGCATGTTCACACGTGTGTTAACACAAGAATCTTTACTAGAACAAGCATTTGCTCCATTTAAGTCACTGACCTGATTTGCTTTAACCATAAGATGAATGTTTTTGCTATGTTGACAAGCGTTCAAAGCTCCACTCGAATTAGTGCCCATCATTTATGGCAGATGAAAATAAGCTTGTAGGAGTAGGATGCAACGATATTTGTGAAAGCTGTGAAAGTGAAAGTTGTTCAATACACTCCATTCAAGCCTTTAATTGATGAATCAAAACTGTTAAGTCACAACCGGACCCAGAAGAGCTAGAAGAACTGACAGGAAGTGAAATATCATTAGTATTTCCGCCTTCCGTTAAATTCAACACATTGACTGTTCAGTCCCAATACTCGAGGCATCCATAATGTTGAGCATGTCAGCAAGCAAGAAATGAAACAAAAAAGTCCAAAAACCACAAAATCCAAGAAAACACTCAGCAAACGGAATCCTCTCCAAAAATATTTATTACAGATAATCCAAATCACATGGAAAGCAAACAAAAACTCCACCAAGTGAGGATTAAGCCACCATAAGCGCTTTCATCCCCAAAAGTACACATTAACATGGAACTTCATCAGATGGCAACAACAAGAGCAAATGTAAGGCACAGAGCTGTTTAAGCTGTTTTAAATGGTAGTGCTATACACGTTGCTTGTAGGATGTATTTTTTATTAACTTTTTATTTTTACTTTCTATTATACATTTTTAACATATACTTTTAAAAAATGTTGCTTTATAGGATGTATGCATATATATTTTTTATGGTCTGATTATTCATAATTACTGACTTTTAAAATGCATGAGTTGTTTTTTTTCTTTATTTGTCTTTCTGAGAGGAAGTGATGTCACACAACAAATGTATTTAAAGGATATGATGTCTTTTTGCTGCCATCTGATGAAGTTCCATGTTAATATGCACGTTTTGGTGACGAAAGCACTTATGGTGGCTTAATCCTCACTTGGTGGAGTTTTTGTTTGCTTTCTGTGTGATATGGATTATCTGCAATAAATATTTTTGGAGATATACAAGGCATACTTCTGCTCCTTGTGTGACAACCTGTGTCATTCCCGGGGTATGGCTGTTGGCCAGTTACATGTTGTCAGTGCTGACACATGAAGCCTTTTATACCCTGGCAGTACACTGACCTTCAGTTACCTGCTGTCCTACTAGGCACCAAACCTCCCAACTTCTGAGAGCCAGACATCTGGATAAAGCCATAAGTGATTGGGGGACAGAGGCCTAAATATAGGGACCATTTTTAAGTATTGGCCTTACAAACCTAGAAAGGTGGTTCAATAGCAGGTTTTGCATTAGCATGCATGTTTCTATAGGGTATGCAGTCTGATACTATAATCTGTCATTATTTTCTGACCTTAGTCTTGTGTGATTTGCCAATGAATTGATAGACAACCACTATTTCATGTTATATAGACCACAATTATAATGCAAACTTCTGGACATTCTGCAATAGGTCTGTACAGTTAAGTGGTATGGTAGGCACTATGTAGGTTACTCCAAGCTGTGTACTGTCCATATGTGTGGCCCCCTGTCCATGACCTGTACAGCTTTCCTGTATTAACAGATATTAACATCTGGACAGTGTGTACATGTCCTACCATAGGGTAGCTGACATGCATAATAGTTGGCACTGCAGTTCTCAGAACATGGTCCTGTCAAAGGCAGCACTGTATCTAGGCCACTACAACACAACAGCTGTGAGTAAGTGCTGGCCAAATCCAGACAATATTAATCATACATATACATAGCTCGTTGACCCCTACATATTGTGGACATGCAACAGGTAATCATGTGGATTGGGACAGCCCTGGCAATGTGTGCTCTGCTGCTATTTCCCTGCAAACATACATGTTACTGCATTTCTATGGGAATATGGGGGGCACACCTGTCAACTATACACATTTGCACAGACTGTACTGATACTTTCTTTACATTTTGGTTCCATTTAGCATAGACTTGTGCCCTGTCTTGGAGGCTAGAGGTATATCACTAAAGACCACAGTTCAGACTGTAATGCCATACATTTGAGTTTCAGATGTCTTACCCTTCAGAGCCTTACTGCAACTGCAAGATCTGCCGTACTATCACTGTGTAAGTCTGTGGGGGGTATTTCATCATTTCTGCCATTTGTGGGCCTTTGCCAGACATTTCTTTATGGTTTTCTACAGCTGACTTGCTGGGTGAGGCTGAGGGGTGAGTATGGGACCCCCCACACTGGCATCCATTCCTGTGACCTATGACCTGCCCCCTCAGTTAGTTGTCCCCTCACATATGCTGAAGTGGGATTTGTCACCTTGGGTACTGCTGCATAGTGTGGGGAAGCCAGTATTGGGCAAACATTTCCTGGTGTCCCACATAGCTGTCAGTTGTCTGCTGCTATCCCAGTAGGCCACCCCATTCCCTTGCATGCATGCAACAATACCACAGCTATGCTACCAGAACATACCAATACATTAATTTATTGTTAAGAAGACTGACTTACCGTGTGCCTGTGGCAGTTGTGAGGATGGTGGCTGAGAGTTGCCTTTGTCAGATGCACGCAGTACACTGCCTATACATGGTAAGTTGCAGGTAGTGTGATGTGTGTGTCATGCATTTTACTGTGTGTGCAAGTCAGAGAGAGGTGTCAGTCCCTGGGTGCCTACAGTGTCAGAGTGTGTGCTATGCATTGCCTCTTTGCCAAGGCCAGGACATACCGGTCATGCCTCCATCTGCCTAGAGGAGCTGTCTCAGGGGGTTCCTCCTCCGAGTCTCTCTGTGCCTGTGGGGACCTTGGCAATGGTGGGGAGCTGTGTGGCCCTTCCCCGTGCTGTTCCTGCTGCAGTTGTTTCCACAGGATCATATTGTGTAGCATGGCACATACTATGAACATATGTGCAGCACATGTGGCTGGAGAGTCGTGCAGGGCTCCACCAGATATGTCAAGGCAGCAGAACCATGACTTGAGCATCCCAAATGCATGCTCTATAATGATCCTGGTTTGTGCATGTGCCTCATTATGGCATTCTTGAGTGGGCATGTGTGCATTTCTGATGGGTGTCATCATCCACAGCTCCAGTGCATAGTCAGCATCCTCCACCAGATGGTCATATTGGATGTCTCCCCTGGCAAATCCCTGGTACAGCTGTGATGCATTACAGATGTGGGAGTTGTGATAGCTTCCAGGGCTGCCAGCACACACAATAATGATAATGCCCTGGGGACTGCACATGACCTGGCAGTTGATGGAGTGAAAGCCCTTACAGTTTAAGTAGACCCTACCCTGTTCACTGGGTGGTGCTTTGATGTGGATGTGCATGCAGTCTATGGCACCCAGTACCTCCGGGTAGTCTGCTACATGGTGGAAGAGGCGCATATTGCTGGTCCTCTCCTCACGGGTGCTGGGGAAGTAAATGTGCTCACTGGCATGTGGTAGCATGGCATTCAGGAATTGGTGGAGTACCCTGGATGCAGATGGTTGTAAGACCCCCATGATTTCCTCAGTAGGTCTTTGGAAAGTATCTTTAGCTCGTATTCTTAACGCTAAACATACCTTGCTATCCACTGGGATGGGTTTGGATGATATTAGAGTGGGAGTTGCAAGGGCATAGCCAGCATGTTCCCCTTTGTTGGCTCTGGGTCTGAGGTGAGGCCGGCACAGCTAAATAAGTTGCTGAAGTATGTCCCTGTCCACCCTGTAGCACTCTATCTCCAGATCATGTAGCTCCTGGTAGGTTACCCTGGGTATGAACACTCTCCTCCTCAGTCTGGGGTGGTTGCCAGCATTATACTCCTCATTGCCCTCAGCCTCTAGCACATACTGCTGTATCAAAGCAACAGCAGACTCTAACATTTTGTCAGTTAGAATTCCACTGAGTGTGTATACCAATGGTGCAGAGTTTGTGGGAAAAATCAGACTGAAGGTGTTTGCACGGTCTATACTGTTGTGCTGCAGATGCTGCCTGTATGATTGGTTGGCTATGATACATTCCACCTGTCTGCTATTTTATTTGTACTTGATTGCTTTTAATCTGCTATTTCCCTTTTTTCCCCTTCCCATTTCCACCCCTTTTAAGCCTCAATATGTGCCGCTCAAACCCGGTGCCCAAATGTAAACAGTTCTGCTATTTCCATTTTTGTTTTTTTTTTTGTTTTGTTTTCATAGACCCAGTGCACACCTTGCAAACCCATTTAATTAAAAGTAAAAACTTTGAAGCAGAAAAGGCCCTCCCCTGGATGCAAACAACCTTTTCATTTCATGGAATAAGTCAGTACAGCCTGAGACACACCCACTTGCTTAGATGTGCTTAGCTAAGCTCAAATGGAGCCGTGGAGCTCCAATGTGCTTACACCAAGCATGACACATCCCCTTTCCATGTCAACTGCTTCTCCTACTTACACCACTGCCTTATAGCTTCTACATGGTTAGCTGCAGCCAGAGAATGGTCTTCCATTTAGTGATTCAGTAAACTTTGCTCATTTGCATACTCCACTGCCTTAGTTCCTGGTTACACCACTACACCATAGCCTTCCTCCTTGGCAACCAGTGTTACCTGTTATTGTTTTGATTCTGTATGCCATACACTATAATGGCAAAATGCAGATTTCACTTAAAATTGTCTTTTTACATTTTTTTTTTTCGGCACAATCCCGTTTGCATGCCGCTGCCCTATGTTTAAACGTCCGAAATTGGCCAAAAAAAAATAAACTTTGATTTTTATAATTTTGCAACTATTTTCCATGCCAATGGACATTGGCATGCCGAATGATTATAATACATGCTTTACTTTGAGCTGTCAGGCCTCTGTTTTGATTTTTGCAGAAATGTACTTGGTTAGTAACCAATACATTTCTGCACCTCACACTGTTCTTGCACGGATGCCTGCCTACTTACTGAATTGCTAATTCAACTCATTTGCATGGTTTTCACCAGCAAATGAGGTAATTAGCATAATTCAGCGGTGTCCTTGCAAGAATAGTGCTAGCAGACTCATGCACACTCCCAGCCTTGTTTACTGGATCGCTCGGCAGCCATATTCCATGCAGGAGCTGCTGCACTATTCCTGCACAGAAAAAAAATGGCTTATTGAATCCTGGAGACCAACTTTTCAGCACATGATTATGTGTGTGCAGTGATATATCACATAACACTATACATGAACTTATGAACTTCGACAATTTCATAAACTGCCCAACTGTAACACTGGCAAAAATCATTAGGGTTTCATCATGTGATGAAATGTGAACAACAATATATCACATAACACTCATACATATACAATATATATATATATATATATATATATATATATATATATATATATATATATATATATATAACTATACACACACATGCGCGCACACACACACACACACACACACACACACACACACACACACACACACACACACACACACACACACACATACACACATTTACACATATATGCTGTAATATGTAATATTTACTCCTCTATTTTAAAACTGTCTTTTAAGAGAGATGTAAATATTTTATTGCCTTTGTGTAGCATATTCACAGTACAGCTGAACTGATTATAACAAAAGAAACAAAATGTTAAAATTACAATTGTAGCTTACATTATGTTATGCTTCATATCTCCATTCTTATTAACAGGACAATACAGGAATCCTATATTCTTGTAATCTGGAAAAATGACATATCATGCCTCTCTATCAGCGTGGCACTTCTATTGAGATATCAAATTTCAGATCCAGTGCCATCTTATCCCTGCCCTCAAAAATGTTATTATTTATTTATTAACTGGGAAAGTCTGACTTCGAACAAAGTCAATTATCAGTGGAGGGCCAGGGAGAAATATACCAGATGCGTGTCTTTGTAACATGGGAGGAAACAGGGGCACCCGGAGGAAACTCACATGAACACTGGGAGGACATGCAGACTGCAAAGAAGGCTCCCCAGATGAGAATTGAACTGGATAACCTCTTGCTGTGAGGTGACAGCACTATTGCTGCACTACTGTGTCATCCATTGGAATATTGAAATATTGGAAAAAAGCGTCTATAAACAAGTACTCCAGAACCTCTTAATGGAACAACTACTAACTGATACTCAGCATAGGTTTTGACCTGCCTATAACACAGCAACTGCCTTGTTAACTTTCACTGATAACATAAATAAAAGCCAAGTACAGAGGTCAACTCATATCTTCCTTATTCCCAGACTTATCAAAAGCTCTCAGCACTGTGTCACATAGAACACTCATATTATAATTGTCCACAGTAGGTATCGCACACGCTACTCTTCAGTGGTTTACTAATTACTTGTCAAAACACTACCAGGCAGTCAAATGGAAATTTACCCTTTCCCCTTATCTAACCATCAATACAAGTGCCCCTCAAGGTTCTTCCCTTGGACTGCTTCTATTTAGAATCTTTATAAAATATGGCTCTAGGTGATTCAGTCATGTTGACTAATGTTGCCAAAATGGCCATGGGTAGTTATCAGTGATAAATGGGTTGAGGACCTGGCCTACTCCAACCTACACCAGGGGCCCATGCTAATGATGGGAGGGGTGTATGTACCCACAGTGTGGGCCCACCATAAAGCCCAGCAGTTGTCTAGTTGGCCAGCCTGGGTTACCTGGGATAGCTCTGTTGAATGAAAGCTATACACAAAACTAATCAACCTGCCAAACATGAACTGAGAATTGCTACACTTAATGTAGGTTCACTCACTGACAGGATGCAGCTTGGAAGTTGATGGCTTGATGATACAGAAGAGGTTGAACATCCTCTGTATCCAAAAGATGAGATAGAAGGGCAGTGCAGCAAAGTCACTTGGCTTGGGATCCGGACTCTTCTACTCTGGAGATGGACAGCCTAGAAATGGAGTGGGAACTGTGGTGAGAGAGAGAGGCTTCAGAAGGTGGTGAGGGCTACCGTCAGAATTAGTGACAGACTCATGGCAATCAGACTTCAAAGTAATGATAGGGCACTATTCATAATTACAGCCTATGCCCTACAGTAAGATTGTGATGAGGAAAAGAGTACTAGATAAAGTGGGAAAACATGAATTGATGTTGATAATGGATGATTGCCTGTGTTGACATGGGTGGGGTAACAGGAAAAGAAAGGAGAGGCCATTCTAGACTTCTGTCTGGCAAGTGGCTTAATAGTAGCCAGCACATAGTTTAGAAACAGAGACAGTCACAAGATCACATACAAGAGTGGCCAAAATGTAGACTTCCTCCTAGTAAGGAAAAGGCACTGAGGTAGAATCAATGATTGCAAAATCATCCCCAGTGAAACAGTTGCCCTACAACATAAACCACTGATTACAACAATCAGCTGCAAGCAGTGGTCACCGAAGGCTCAACAGAGACCAGGCTGAAAACCTTGAAGTTGACAGGAGAGAAAGTAAAACAGTTCAAGGAATTACTCAGGGCTCTAGCTCCCCAAGAAGGGGAAGAAAAAGGTGGAGTTGAAGAAGAATAGCAGCTCCTCAAAACAGCATGTGTTAGGACTACAGAACAGATATGTGACTGAGCCAGGTATGGAAATAAGGAACATAGGGAAAGCTGGTGGTGAAATGCAGAAGTCCAGGAAGTCATCAAAAGAAAAAAGGAGTGCATGAAAAAGTGGGAGATAGAAAATACTGACCAGGCTAGGAAGGAATACAGGTTGGCTAACAAAGAAGCTAAGAAAGGAGTTGCAATAGCAAATAATAGGGCATTGGAGGCACTCTACTAACTTCTGGAAAGTGACTCAGTAGGTGGTACAAAAAAACTATATCAGGTTGCAGGCAAAGACAGAGAGATAAAGAAGATAGTCAGACACACTTCATGAGGGATGCCATCAATAACCTGCTCACCAGTCCACAGGACATCAAAGGCAGATGGAAGGAGTATTTTCATCAGCTTCTGAATGAAGAAAACCCCACAGAAGTTGTACTACCCCAGAAACAGCCTACAATGAGAGAAGACGAGTGGTTCACCCTAGAAGAAGTAAGAATAGCACTAAGGAAAATGGAGTCAGGGAAAGCAGCAGGCTCAGATGAGGTCACAGCAGATATGATAAAGATGTTGGGTGAGATGGGGAGAAATGGCTCCTGTGGGTACTCATAGCAGTGTGGAGAGAAAATCATATCCCAGATGACTGGAGAATAAACATACTCATGCCAGTGTACAAGAACAAAGGGGACATCCACAACTGAGGGCAGGACAGAGGCATCAAACTCCTGTCACATTGCATGAAAGTTCTGGAGATGGTGATTGGTAAAAGGATATGCAGAGTAGTAGAATATAAGATTGGAGATGAGCAGTTCAGATTCAGATCAGGATGCAGCACAACTGACCCGATGTTTAACTTGAGACAGAGGGTTGAGAAGAAGTGAAAGATGTGGAAAGAGTCTAACCGGGAATTCCTAGACTTGGAGAAAGCATATAACAAGGTCCCAAGAAAACTTATCTTGGCAGTACTGTGATGGTTCTAAGTCCCAGAAACCTTGGTAGAATTAGAGCTGGCTATGTACAAGGACCCAGTGACTCAAGTGCAAACAATGTTTGGCCTCACAGAGGGGTTCCCAGTGGGAGTGGGTGTACACCAGGTTTCATCTCTGAGCCCTCTGCTGTTCCTATTGGTGATGAATTACATTAGCAAACAGTTTGGAGGGGACAGCTCAACAAAGTAGTTGTATGCAGACGATGTGGCATTACAAGCAGACTCTGAGTAAGAACGTTGGAAAAGGATAGGAGAATGGAATGCAAAACTGAAGGCACATATGATGAAACTAAGCACAGGAAAGAGTGGTAATGGCAGCAAATTGGGGAAATCAGAAAAAGCTGAGAATTGAGATAGAAGGGAAGATACTGGAACAAGTAAATAGTTTCAAGTATCTGGATGGGATTGTTGAGGAGAAGGAAAGTTTGAATGAAGAGGTCAAAGCTAGAATCAGAGGTGCTGCAGCCAACTGGCATAGAGTCTCAGCTGTAGTATATGACAGAAGAATTCCAAAGAAGCTGAAAAGTAAGGTGTCCAAGACAGTGATGTTACCAGTACTACTGTATGGTACAGAAATCTGGGCAGTAAAGGCAGAGCAGATGAAGAAGCTAGAAGTGATGGAAATGAAGTGCCTGATAAGGGTGGTAGGATGCACACTGTGGGACAAACAAAGAAATGAGGACATAAGAGCAGAAGACAAAGTAGCTCCAGTTGCAGAAAAAATCAAACAGAACAGATTGTGATGGTTCGGACACGTGCAGAAAAGCAGAACACAATCTGGTGAAGAAGATTTGGGAAAGACAGGAAGAAGGTAAGAGGAAACAAGGACATCCAGCAAAGAGGTGGGTGGATGGATTGTGTGAAAAAAGATCTGTGACAGTCAGGCATGAGTGTCAAAGAAGGTAGGAGTGTGGCATTGAATTGAGAGAGATGGTGACAGTTAACACAATGCCCCAACCCCATGTAGAAAATAGGAAAAAAGGGGCTGATGATGAGGATGATGATGATAATGATGATAAACAATCTCAATACTTCTATACAGCAAACATCTATTGTACAGTATGTAGATGATTACACCTTTACCTGTCTCTAAGATAAATCTAGAAAATTTAGAAAGGATTACAAAATATGCCTTTAACTCTACTGAAAACTGGCTTTCTAACCACCAACTCCTTCTTAAATCAAAGAAAACAAAACTACTTAAATTTTTTCCAAACTCACTTGCCCATGAGAAAATTAACTTCAAAATTCCATCCCTAAACAAGACTCAGATTGAAGCAATGTCCCAAAAATTGATGGCGGTTGCAATATATGACAACTTCAGATATGAGCTGCACATACAGAGCAAAATAAAAAAATCACAAAAAGCTAGAAATGCTATTTTGAGCCAACAAATTCCTTACTCCATCCACCAAAGTCACTTTTGCCACTGTATGCCTACTCTTCTCTCTACTACACGGTTCTCCATCTTGACTAAGCTTCAGGCCTCACCAAAATCTAAACTACAAAGTGTTACCAAAAGATAGCTAGATTTCCAGCTAATACAAGTCTCAGAATATGTCACTGCTTGACTCTAAAAACTCTAAACTGACAAGAATTATCCCACCAGCTAAATTATACCCAACTTCATAATCCCACTTAAAGCCCTGTTATAAGTACAATTCCCCACCACTGCCTCCCAAATCTTCACATTGGGCCTTCAGACAAAAGTCTACTTGACATCTATAAGCCTTACAAAAACTGCGGTCAAAGTCTGTACTCAAACTGTGTGGCAAAATAATAGAATATAATCCCTACACCAATCAGGGCAATACATAACATTCATTTTTAAGACACAACTACAAGAATTCTCCTCTGACATTGGGCTTTGTACATGCTGATAGCCTGGCTAATAGTTTCAGCTCCTACATCTCTAATAATGACATACAGCCTATGCTATCATTTTCCTTGTTTGGTTTCTCTTGATTTTATTCTTATTTCCTACTCTTAATCTTGTTTTCACCCTTTATTTCTCCTCCATTCAATTATTACTCCATATTTGACTTCCAACACAATAAGTATTTCTCACTCTCCCCTGCTTTCCTCTGTACTGTTTGAATATTCCATTCTGACATTTGCTTTATGAATGAGTAATTAATATACTCACTTATAACATGTCAACACATTTTAATGCTGCAAGACATTCCCCAGGATTCACTAATCTTCTGTGTAGGAATAAGTTATTCCCGCACGGAAACGACCATTTAAGGGCAGCACGGCAGCGCACCATGCATAGTAATGAAGGTGCGCTACCTCTGCTCCTAAATGGACATGAAGCATGGACGAGTGCAGTGGGTGTGTCTGAGAGCAGAGCTCTCACAATACATGCCCCTGCACTCAGCAAGTGCCGTTCGGCAATTACAATGAGCTGAAATGCTCATAGTAGGCTGCATACCTTGCAACTGTACAAATCATCGCAGAATGTCCAGATTTGTCACCTATACACTACCCCATTTGTCCTGGCAAATCACTAGGATGATCTCAGGATTGAAGTAGGTAAATAATGGGATACATTTCAGTTTCAGACTTCAGAAAACGTATATTAAAAAAAAACCTGTTACACTAGCAACTTTCCCAAGTTTATAAGAGCAATAATTAAAATATGTCTGTAGTTGGACCTCATGTTGTCAAGCTTTGTCCAGATAATTTGCATGAAGAGGTTGAGAGGTATGGGGGTGGTTAGGATGTCTGCCAAATGTGGAGATGCATGCAGGAATCCACAGCAATAAGTGAAACTTGTCCCTTCCTAGAGAAAATTGCAGTAGAGAATTTTTTTAATCAAACAGATTAAATTTAACTGTGGGTGCGTAGGTTTGCCCATTGCATAGCTACACATACTGTAGCTTAAATAGCACAAGATGATAAATAGCAAGATACATTCAATTGAAGCAGTACTACACAGGTGTAGTGGTCAGAGCGCTCGCTTTGCGAGGAGTCATTCCTGGTTTGAGTCACACTGTAGTAAATTCCATGTGAAATCACTTTATGAACATTTGTTTTGCTGTAAAACCTACTAAATAACATATATTTGTGAACTGGAGTACTGCATTAAGTTCAGATGTGAGGTGTCATTGTAATAATGTGGTAAAATCCACAGATAAACACAAGTCCCCCATACAGTATATGTACACATGAATCAGGGATACTAAATGAAGGTATAATGTGTAATGAATGATAAATCCATAGTGTCCAAATCTACCACTTTCCTAAGGCCCATGTTTCATTTTTTTCTAAATTAGTGCAGGGGTAAGTGGGAGTAAGCACTATTAAGGTAAGCTGGTTTAAGTCTGTTTGTGAAAGGGTAAGCAATGCGCACACAGGTTAAGCAATTTTGAAGCTAACTCTCTGTAAGCATATTTAACCAGAAGTTAGCATTGCTTACCGTCGCACAAACCCACATACAACTGCTTAAAAGTGCTTTAATCACTCTGTATCCAACAGCCCCTGTTCTGCCCAGCAACAAAATAAACAGGCTTTGCAGCCAGGATCCTGCACACTATAGTCACATCAGTTAACCAGTAAGCCATCACAGCTGTACATAAAATGGAGGTATACCCAAACAGATCCTCACTATAGCAAAATCACAATTTACATGTGAAAGGAAAGGAATCTATCAAAAAGTTTAATGTTGTACAACCTACTACATAACACATATATGTGAACTGGAGTACTGCATTAAGTCCAGATGTGAGGTGTAATTGTAATAAAGTGGTGAAATCCCCGAATAAACACAAGGACCCCATACAGTGTGCGTACACATGAATCATAATATCAAACAGCACATAGTGTGCAAATATAAAAATAAGCAATGCTAAGCATTGCACACCCCTGCTTACTCTGTGTAAGCAATGTGTATCCCAGCTAAATCAATTTGCCCATTGGTATATCCGTTTAATTAATGCTAGCCTTAGGTAAGCAGGTTTGCCCATAGCTTAACATTTTCAAAACCATCCAATCATGGCAAAGAGCGGGAAATTGGCCCTATTTAAATCCCAGAGGCAGGAATACATCTCATAACTGGTTGCAGCTTCCTCCTATAGGCACTATGGTCAGTGTCAGAGAAGGATCACACTTCTGAGCACAGTCCTGGGGCATCCAGGAGTCCAAAGTCATGGCAGGACTCCTTGTAAAAGGCCATGACCAGAGACTGCTACAAGGCCAATACTGGGGTTCCCAATATAAAGCGGAAGACTGGGATCATCTCGCCCGTGACCTCACCAGTACCACTGGCATCCCTCGAACTGGGGAGCAGGTCAGGCATCACTATGCCGACCTGAAATGAAGGAAGAGGGAGCTCTTGGATCAGTGGATCCAAGAAGCTAGGCAGAGGGGTGATGTCCTAGCCATGTGTCAGTATCATTCTACTACCTGTTTAATAATTGCCAGCTCATGTATATTATGGATAGGTATGGCTAAATATACCTCTTATGTCTTTGACAGTGGCAGCAGAGCAGGCTGTGAATCAAGAAGCCCATGCCTGTAGGCTGCAGAGGTTGTGTTCCGAGGCAGGTTAGTAATAATCTTGCATGAACTGTCATAAAAAATAAATCTAAAAGTAGTAGAAAGGTAATTGCCAGTATAAAACCTGTACTGTTTATTGCATGTACTGAATAAACCAGACAATATGGCAGGAAAAGTCTCATATAGGTTGTATGTAAATATAAGGGTAACAGCCTTGCAATAAAGGTCTAACTCCTAGACTGCTTGTGTTTACTCTGGTATCATATGGTAATGTAGTGTTGCATTCTCTTAATAGTACTGCCGTATTAATCACTATTACACACACTGTGCTAGTCTCTAACCCAGGACCCTGCACACCATAGCCAAAGTGATTTACCACTACGCCATGTCAGATATACATAACCCTGATGTTTTCACAAACATATCATCCAGCACAGTCATTCAACAGTACAGAAAATGTATTTATATATGTAAGATGTATATGTGTGTGTGTGTGTGTGTGTGTGTGTGTGTGTGTGTGTGTGTGTGTGTGTGTGTGTGTGTGTGTGTGTGTGTGTGTGTGTGTGTGTGTGTGTGTGTGTATGTATATATATATATATATATATATATATATATATATATATATATATATATATATATATATATATATATATATATATATATATATTTATTTATGTAAAGAGAGAGAGAGAGCAATATATATATATATATATATATATATATATATATATATATATATATATATCTATATATATATATATATATATATATATATATATATATATATATATATGCAAATATATATCTATAGATATAAAAGAGAACACAACAAATACATATATGACCAAAGGCACTTTTAATGGGGTTGAAAGGGCCCAATCTAAGTACCTCTTGTAATTATTGACATCATCCCCTCCCCCAGAGCCACACAATCTGCCTTGCAACCCAACAGCAACACTTGCAAGTCCCTTACCCAGAACCCTACACAACATAGCCAGCAGAAGTTAACAGTAATCCATCCCACTTGTACGATGTCAGGATGGTATCAATAACATATCATGCAATACAATCTGTCTACCATAGGGAATGTAAAATGTGGAAGCAATAAACATTCCAATGATACATATACACACACACAGACACATATATGCAGATACATATAAATATATATATATATATATATATATATATATATATATATATATACATACATATATATTGATATATATGTATATACACATACACACACACACACACACACACACACACACACACACACACACACACACACACACACACAGACACACATATACATATATTACTCCATATAGATATGTATAGGAAGGTACATATTTAGAAGGTGCACAGCATATTAAACAGCCAGTATTTCTACAGTTGCCACCTTTTAAAATGGACAGTGTATGATTCTCTCATACAAAAGGCAATTATTGCATGAAACATACACCCACAGAAAAGTCAAAGGATATGACACCACACCCAGGTTTGCATACGTAAGAAATGTTTATTTGTGTACTATTACAGTTGTATATGCTATGTCATATAGATGTTAGGTGCTTGAAATAGTTGCTGAGTAATTAAAGTCTCAAGCAGATCATTTTATACAGTAATCCAAAAGCATAACATATGTTGCTGTCCAGGCCAAGGCCTTCACATAGTACAACAGAAAAGAAAGACTGGGCCAGAGGATAACAATCAATCAACAGTAAGTAATGCAGATATAGTTCAGCAGCCTCCAATTACACTCTGTACTCAACCTCTAGGGGGAAAATAATTAAGTTGTTACAATTAAGATGAAGATGCATCTGTTAGATAACAATGCTTAACTTAAAACATCACTATCACACTGATAAACAGAACAGTCTGTATGACAGTAAGCACTAGGCCACCAATGTTCCCAAAGTGAAATGTATGAAAATGTACAGCCATATTCCTTATGGTGTCTTACTACTGATATCCCTCACATGTTGTAACAGCCTAGGTTATATGTGGTGCATACCCCACCCCCATAGACTGACTTACAGGGGTATATAATAGTATTATATACACTGACCTCTAGACTGCACAAGGGCACACATGTTTTGTCCAGCTGTAGCACACATATATGTGTACCCTACCCCACAATCTATGTGGGGACAACAACATCACTGGAATGATGGCAGGAAAGGCAGCACAACATAATCACAGGCCACTACGTAACAACCTCTTACTGCATGTCATATGGACAAAGTCTGGTATATAGGTGGAGAGCAGAGGCTGGAACACAGGGCCATGTTTGCAATATTGTTGTTATACACTGAGAAAGCTGCTGGTGTTACAGGATTGCCTTGCAACATACCCTTAGTCAAGAATATGAAGTCAGAAGCACAAATGGATGTAGCCATGTACTGATAGCATTCAACAGACAGAATGCCAGTGATATATCTGAGACAAGGCCTGTGTAGTGGACAGACAAAACATGACAGGCAATTCTCTGGCCATCATGTGGATAAACCCACAGTTGCGAGCTATGCAGACAGACTGCATTCCATGCTAAACAAGTATGTACACACAAACCCTGTAACACTAGTGGTATACAATGCATATAACAACACTACTCACACTGTCTGTAGGTCTGGAACTGTATACAAATATGTAGCTGGCCTGTGTCTGCAAGTCATCTTGTAAGAGGTATTGTTACCTGCTGTCAGTAACACTGCTGGCCACAAACATGAAGGATGTCCTCCATACAGGAAACTAAAGGGACCATGCCCACATGATTTAGGTATTTATAGTAGTGGGTTGCCATGACAGTGGTAATTGGAAGGGCTACACAGCAGGCTGCATGCAGGTACCAAGTGGTGGGCACTGATTGGTGCAGAGGCCATCACCTGATCATGAAAAAAGTCCATTTAAGCATACAGGATAA